>NC_137021.1:38056929-38072947 GCF_032717465.1 Coenobita brevimanus | reverse complement strand
TAGAGCTCATTGGGCTGAGTATTTTGAGTAGCTGTATATGGCTGCACCTTCCAGTGGAAAGCTTCCAGGGGGCGGGTTGCTCAGTGGTAGAGCGTTGGACTTGGGACTGGGGGGTCGTGAATTCTTGAATTCGAGCCACGCCCAGTAGATGCTTCGAAGCGCCAGGAGGCAGAGCCCTCCTGGTTGCTCATAGCAGCACTACATAATCTCACAAGGTCTGGCCTGGGGAATACTTCTGCTTCCGTTGGCTGGTGTAGAACAACTGCCTGCTGTCCCACCAATTGATGAGGAGTGCCTTCTTTAGATGAAATCAAGAAGACAATGGCTAGGTTGAGAAGCGACAGAGCAGCTGGCATTTGTGACATTCCAGCAGAACTGATCAAAGCAGGGGACAAAGCCATGATCAGGGGACTATATGCAGTCACAGAAGACATTTGGCAGGCTGGTATCATTCCTCCCAGCTGGGCAAAGGGTTTGGTCATCCCTATCTGGAAAGGAAAAGGAGACCAGTGTAACTGTAGTAACTATCATGGTATTACAGTGCTCGGCGTGCCGGGCAAAGTTCTTGATCATATTCTCCTGATGTGTATCCGGGACCATTTCCTAGTTTCAGAGGTCTGAGCAGTCTGGATTCACGTCCAAGAAGTTTGCTGTTGACCGCATCCTAGCTTTTCGAGTTCTTGTGGAACACCTTGAGTTTCGACAAGGTCTGCTAGCAGTCCATGTGGATCTCAAGAGGTATTTGACTCAGTAAATCTGGAGGTACTGTGGGAACTCTTGAGACTCCATGGGATCCCTGCAGGAATAATCTGACTGATTGCTGGCTTGTACTCAAACACTGCGAGTGCTGTCAAGCATGTGTCGGGGAAGAACATCTGAAATCTTCCCAATAAGTTTTGGTGTAAGTCAGGGATGTGTCCTTGCCTCCACACTTTTCAACACATGTATGGATTCCGTACTGGGCTGGGCTGTGAGCCGAAGTCACTGTGGGGTATCAAATGGCAATTTCAGGGTTACTGACCTTGACTTTGCTGATGATGCAATTATCCTAGCAGAGTTGCTGGAGATGCTATAGAGTACCTTTGAGGAATTTCACGAGAATACTAAGGCATTGGGATTATAGGTCTCTTGGACTATGACCAAGGTCCAGGCATTTGGTGGTTTGTTACATGAAGCAGTTCAGTCTGTCTCTGTTCATATGGTATGGATCTAGAAGTCTTCCTAAAAGATTTACAGATTTTGGCAGTGTGGTCCATAACAACTGTGATTGTGACAAAGAGATCTCTTGTCACACTGGTCTGGCCTATGAGTTATGGACTCACCCAACTAGAAAGCTTTGACAGTGCTGCTTATTATTTATGAGCGTGATTGAAGTCACACTCTTCAAGGTGCTGGTACTCTTTGTCTTCCAGACTATTTGTGGCTGCAGACATGGACGCTGGGCAGTAAGTTGAGGTCGCATAACGACTGACTTTCGATAATGTTTGAAAGCTTTTGCAGGATCATGGGATATCGCTTGTACAACCGGGTTCATAACGAGCGACTACATTGTGAGACTTGAATCATGTCATGGCCTAGAGCACAGGGTCATATGCTTATTCCAGCTATAAGGGAAGCGCACTTGTGCTCTCCTGAGCCTGACAATGCTTACAGAGTGATCTCTGAACGAGTTAACCCAGGGTGGTGGAGGCCAGTGGGAAAATACGTAACCTCACAGCTGAAGCAGGTCAGATCACTCCTGTTCGGAGATACTTAGAGGAAGGAAGAGTTACTACCTGGAGGGTTGCACACAGGAACCCGTGTGGGTGGAGTCGAAGGAGGGTGAGTGAGGCTATACAGCCTGCGGTGTTCGCCTCTTCTTGACTGATTGATTTAGGTAGGCATCGGACCCCCTGTGTGCCAATACTTTTGTAACCCATAGTGTACTGTATATAACTTTAAAAATGATATTAAGTCATCAATATTCATCTAAATCCTATTGCTGATTCATACATTTCACTTATTTTTGTGAGCCAATTACATTTTCCTCAACATAAACAAGCTTATAATATGGAAAACTGGCCAAAAAATTATATAAAGAACCTAAATGTATGGTGGAAGGCTGGACATAAAAAAATCACGAGCACTGTGCAAGAACATGAAGAAATGCATGCTACAACAAAGTCTCACATGACATGATGGGATGGGTGTCTCTTTCTTGTGTCAAATTGGAACTGAAAATATGAAAAAGATACCATGGAACTTAATAAATAAAAAACAAAGGAGAGAATAGAAAATTCTGAAAGTACAACATATTTTAATAACAGAATATCAGCTGACTTATTGCATTCTGACCAGATATAAGGTAACCGGTAAGTACAGTATCAGTACATACTTTGGCATGGAAAAATAAACTATACAGTACTTGCCAATACATAAACATTCTGATTTTCTAGCAGAAAATTGATATGGGTTACTTTCAAGGAAATGTTCAGATTTTCATACCAACTCTACATAAACTATCAGTACATCTATTTGGTGGCTGGTGATGGTGACCATCATCCACACACTTGATGTAGTGCTGCCTACTTTTTTCACCTTCATCATTCTTCTTCTGTGTCTGCCCTCCTCACTTCCTGTTTCTCCCATCTTTCCCATCACTTTTCATTATCCTTCTTTCTTTGTTAGGTGGCTTTACACCAAAGGGTGGTAACCAAATAACCAACCCATAAGTGTTCCCTGTGTGTCAATAAGTGGGTTGGCAGAGGGTTAGTGACCCTCCCTGTAAAACAATGTAACTCAAAGTCAAACTGTCAATAATTATTTTGCGACATTGTATTAGTATTATACAAGGAACATATGATGAATATTGAAATGCGTAAACTTTCGCTCGGTCCGTTAACTGCCTTGCTTTTGCACTCAGATCGTAATGAGTTTTCATAACCCCTGTCACTGTTTTCATAAGTGACTGTCTTTCTGTATAGACAGTGCGCTTCACACTGAGCGAAACTTTTTGTGTAATTGTCGTTCCCATGCATTACTTTTCCAACCGTTGATTTGGGCCGTGCCAGCCTGCTTACATTCTTCAGTTGGTGTTGGACAACCATGGGAGTAGGATCACCGTGCCAGTACTGAGAGCAGGCTCCCTCATCGTGGCGCCTACAGTCTCCAGAGTTCAACGATTCCCCGTGTCTCCCCACCGAGTTGGTGATAGGTTGTAGTAACCTTAGCAGTGAATTTCAGCACCTTAGCAGAGATGCCCAGCCTCTCCACAGCTAGGTCTGTTCTCTCCACTGACCAGTATTTCCATTCAGTTTCCTAGGCTTTAAGACTAGCTTTTGAATGAGTGAGTGAGTGTATTTCCTTTGATATTTGAATTCACTAGTCCCCCTGCGACAGTGAATCCTCCTCTTGAATTCATTTTTGAGATTCATGTAACGTAAATTATTTAATTGTAAATAATAAATTTATTGTTCTTGAGCTTAATGTAAATGTAGAATCATGTTTGATTTCTCCACACTGAGCTTACCTAACTGTGCTACTCCCAGTTCGCACACACTTCTTAATCACGACTGGTATTTTAGCCAGTTCTTCCACATTTAAACCTAAATCCGTTGTTCCAGCCAGGAGTTAAGCACCAGCAAGGACCTGTCCATTATTAGTACTGGTTATTGATAGTCAGGGGGGAAAAAACACTTTCTCAGAGGCCAACAGTACTACTGATACAGCATTTGTGAGTAGATAGTCTCCGTTGTGTACTGCTGAGAAAGTTTATAAAACTCTCGTTCTTGGAGAATCAGCAAAGTAAGCTGGCATAAAGTAAAACTTACTACTTGATTTCACAAGTCAATTCCATGTGTTTACTTTTGATTATCATCATCATCTTATTAGTAATATTCACTTTCCCCCTCCCCCCCGACACAAATGGCCACCCCTTACGGAATTATCCCCTCAAGCATATGAGTAATGGCCCGATTCTGGAAAATATAGGATTCATTATGTTTATAACGGATTATGGAATGCAGGAAATGGATTTGTATCGACCCAATGCACGATTTACATTATCAGAGAGTACTGGCATGCATGACCTGGTTCCATATTGGCCCAATACATGCTTCAAGATACTGGATGTTAAGGAATTGGATCTTTATTGGAACAACATATGATTATCAATATCAGGCAGCAGTGAATACCAAAGACCGAAATCAATGGATATGGCTTACCTGTATACACTCTTGTGTAATATAAGCATAAAGACGGCTTCTTAAAAAAATACAGTAATCACTCTAATATCCGAACGCCCAATATCCGAACATCCCCACTAACCGGACATAATCGTCCCAGGATCTAATATTCCCAAAATGGTCCGAAAACCGCAAAAAAATCGAAAAAAAAAAAACGAATTTTTCCCGCCTGTAATTTGAACTTGGCGCACTCGGCGCGGGACAGCTTTGTTGTGGCGCGTCATTCCTCCGACGTCCGATAGAGCACCCCTGCATCCTCCCCACTTTCCGCCTGTCTCTCGCCGTGAGTGCAAGCTCGTCATCATGGCTGCCCACGTGCTCGCTTTTGTGGTGGTTCCTTACCTGCTGCTGGCACTCCTGCTGCTCTTGTGCCTCTTATTAGTGTGTGTGATGATGGCCCCACCGCTTGAGAAGAGGAAGAGAGTGGTGTTGACTCTGGAGAAGAAACGGGAGATAGGCTGGAGAAAGTAGATGCGGGGTGGTCTTCTTCCCGCATCCTCCGTGAGTTCAACCTGGCCCGATCTACTTTGTTTGATATCAAGAGATCCCGAGACAAACTCATGCAGTACACGGCTGACTTCTCGTCAAGAAGCAAACGCAATGTGGAGAGGAAGGTGATGTTTACTCTCAAGTTTTCTGAAATCAACCACTCCACGTTGATTTGGTATCGACAGCAACGTGCTGCTGGTGTGACGGTACGTGGTATAGAGCTGAAGGCTGCTGCTGAGAAGTTCACCAGGCTTCATGACACCCTAGACTTCAAGGCATCCGAGGGTTGGCTCTTCGTGTTCAAGTTACGGCATGGCCTTACCAACCGTAAAGCTCATGGCGAAGCTTTGGACGCTAACGAGGATGGAGTTGACGAGTTTTGGCACAAGGTGAAGGGCTTGATTGACAGGGAGGGCCTCACTCGCAGTCAAGTCTACAGTGCTGACGAAACTGGTTTATTCTATCGCTCTTTGCCAACGAACACTCTAGCTGAGGAGACGGAGAAGCGTGTACCTGGCCGTAAGCTCTCCAAGCAACGGATATCTGCTTTGTGTTGTGCCAGTGCTAATGGCATGCTCCGGCTTAAGCCCGTTATTGTTGGCCATGCAAAGCAGCCTTGGTGTCTTTGTGGGGTGATGGCTGTCCTTCCTGTCGTCTGGTACCATTCTTTGAGGGCATGGTTTACAGCCCACATCTTCAAAGACTGGTTCCACTGCCACTTCGTCAAGGATGTCATGCATTACCAGATGAAGACACTGGGAATCCCGCGCGACCAGGTAAAGGCCCTCCTTCTCCTCGACAATGCACCTGCCCACCCGTGCGACAAGGACTTGGTGGCTGAGAATGGCCGGATTATGTGCATGTTTCTGCCACCTAATACGACTGCTCTCATCCAACCAATGGACCAAGGAGTGATCATGGCAACAAAGCACCTATACCAACGGAAGTTCCTGGACAAGGTGATGGTTGTTCTCGAGGACGAGGACGAGCACAGGGAGGGACGGGACATGCGAGGCCAGCGGACTTTGGAAAACCTTCGCCGCTACAACATCAAGTCTGCAATCTACAACTGGGCCAGTGCATGGAAGGAAGTCCCTGTCAAGACTCCAGAAAATGGTTGGTCTCGTCTGCTTCTCGGAACGGATGTGGAGTACGATTTTCTAGGGTTTGACGTGGATGACTTCCATGCACGGCTACGTATGCATGGCGACGATGTTGATGTGGACAATGTGCGTGAGTGGTTGGATGACGACAAGGGCGATCCTAGGTATCAGACATTGTCTGATATCGAGATTGCATCTTCAGTTGCAGGTGTCAGTACCCAGCTTGAAGATTCCGACGAGGACGACGACGATGATGCGGACTCCTCTTAGCATGACACTACTCCAGCCATCCCCAAGCTGAGTGCACTCCGGGAACACCTAGAGTTCGTTCTCGACTACCTGGAACACCCGGACTGCAACAGGGAGATGGGGCCCTTGGGACTTGTGGAGGAAGTGCGTGCTTTCAGGCAGCGCATCATCAATTGTCAGGATTGTCGGTTCTTGCGTCAATCAACCATTGACAGTTTTTTCAGGCCCATGACCCCCACTGTCCCCAGCCCTGGCTCCACTCCGTTGCCTCCCCAAGAGAGGCCCTCATGCTCCGAGCCACAGCCCAGCACATCAGCCAAGGTGGAATCACCGCTCGACGTGAGTTTGGGTCTGTCTTCAGAGTCGTCTGCAGTGGGTACGCCATCACCACGACCCAGCGACGCACCCCTAGGTCACCTGCCAGTGATACTCTCGGACTCTGACAGTGATTAAACAGCAAGAACTTCTCCACTAGACCACACGGGAATTTACAGTGTTGTGCAGTGAAAAAAACAGTGTGTTGTGTTAAGGATTTGCAGTTGTGAGTGAGAATACAATTTTGGAACAAAATTTAACGTAAATAGACTTGTTTGTTTTTGCTTTAGAAAATGGTTAGAAGAGTAGGAAAAGTTAAAGTTCAGAGTGCAACGTTTAGTAAGTTACAATGGAGCATAAGTTAGACAAGAGTGCGCACTGTGAAGAGAACAGACTTCTGAGTGCGATTGACTAAGTTCAGTGCAAGACTTCATGAACAGTGTACTGGAAGTGCTTCAGGAAATCCTTCTTACTGTCAGAGTCCGAGAGGAGGCGGTTATTCATCGAGATGGCCATGGACTTGCTGTAAGTAGGCAGAATGTTTCATACTGTACTTTTTTCCATACTATACTTACCTCAAACACCTCATTTCACTCTTTAATGTCCTTTATTGGTGTGAATAGGGTGTTAGGAGCTATGCATGTGCAGTAGGAAGGTGTATTTCTGAGTTAGACTAGGTTAGGGTCCATAAGTACCAGTCCAGGAGCCAGGCACTTGTACCCAGAATGTTTAATATTGTATGAACCTACCTCAAAACCCTCATTTTATGCTTCTTTTGCATTGTTTCAGTCTTTTATGCGCCTTATTGATGTGATTTGGATCTCTTAAATAGGTGCTATGCATGTCCAGAGGGAGTTGTATAGGTGTTTCTCTGAGTTAGGGTCCATAAGTACAAGCCCATAAGCTGCGGCCCAATATCCGGACAGGACCATATATGGAGCCTCTGTGGTACAGTGGTAGAGTGTGCATTTCGTACATGGGTGAACCAGGGTTCACGCCCCGCCAGGGTAATAAACTTTGGGAGTGTTCACCTGGCCATGTACTGCATTGGCGGACACAAGGGGTGCTGTGGTTGAACCAGTGTCACTTACTATAAAGTATGCTTGCACCCAGTCGGCTTGCGCGGGCCGATTACACTTGGTTCACAGACTACACACACATCCAAAGCCACTCCAACACTACAGTTACACTTACAAGCACTTCTCACCCTACATACAATCTCTACCAGACAGCCTAAGCCACTTGGTAGAGATTAATTGGCTGTATCATCCCGACTTCGGTCAGGATAGGCCGGTCCTGCAGTGGATACTCAAACTGCTGCTGATGATATATATATATATATATATATATATATATATATATATATATATATATATATATATATATATATATATATACAGTATACAGAGAGAGAGAGATTGCACTGACCCTAGAGTTCTTTACAATATTATATAAGTAAAGGTGTCAGCTTTGTACAAAAGTAATTAAATTTACTTATCTTTTCCTTTTGTATGTCTTGGGATGGCTTAATTCTTCATTGTATGTGATAATACGATATCTTAACAAACTCATCCGTATAGATATTTTCGGCTCTTGCATGTTCATTTCCTAGTACACGGAGATCCTTAGGTCGTGGGTGAATAGAGGAAGTCTAGGGAGGGGCGGAGAGCAACGATTTGAATGGGGGCGAGCTTATCACCCCTTTGTTATGCTACTGTTTGGGTGGCAAGGCTTTTTTCAAGGGTGGCCAGGGCCCACCTGGGCTACCTCCAACTACTCCATTTGTCCTAAATATGTATGCTTCCTTCACCATAATGCACTGAATGAAGTGCTCAGTGGGGCACTTGCAGGAAATACAAATAATTGCAACTGTATGAAACTCATTGGTAGAGAGTATTCTTACCAGAACATGAGGTACACATTTTTCCAGCATTTGCATCCTAAAATTACATTAAAATGATGGTATTACTAGACATTACATCCACTCTTTTCCAAGGTCACACCTGCACCAAACGCCGCAACTGGTACCGTACTACTGTCTCCTCTCCCGACACTCCCGCTTATGTGACGGAATATTTGTGGTTTTTGCACGGTTTAACTGTAAAATCCTTGACGATTCTAAGTGGTATAGTCAATGCTTCTAATACGATAATCTGTTTTATAGCCATTGTTAGTGTAAACATTGAGTGTCTACATTCAGTTTTCAAGAATAATGGGTTATGGTCAATGTTACGTGCCAACGTCAAAAACAACGAAAAACAAAAGAACACAACCCATTGAACGGAAGGGCGGAGCCAAAGCAAGTACCAGTTTAGCATACTATTTTCGTTTTTTTTGCACTGTGGGCTCTTTATCCCATTGAAACAAGATGATGCAGTAGGCAAAAATAAAAATACTCTCATGTTATGTATTTTTCATAGTCGGAAATTCGTTCATAGCTTCATACTTATTTGAAATAGGTCTATACTCCCTAACTCGGCCTCCATCTGATGCAATATACCCGCTGCCATCAGCAGGAAGCATTCTGATCGGTTGTTAACCCTTCCCTGGGCTCAGACGCTAACGTGAGGGAGGGCTACTGTCACAACCCGAAGTTTCATAAGCAGAAGGGGTATGCACAGTACAATGCTAAAATATAAGTGATTTCATGATGACACAATATATACTGTATATCATTGCCGGGACGAACATCATTATCATTAATAGTACGATCAGCCGTATTAGCTTTGGTTATGTCACAGGCCAGGAACAGTGTAGGGCAATCTATTTCCAACTGCCCAGCCTCATCCTCAATCATGGGACCATTCACCACACAGGGGACCGCAATCACCTGTCCAACTGCCAGGTCATTTTCCAAGTGGAAAGTGATTTCTTCCACAGGCGACTAGTCTAATACACCCACACATAAATCCTGTGACCAAATCAGACTGGAGCTTATCTCAACCAATGGAACACTTATGGAGTCTCCTGTACACTGCAGCAAGACATACTCATCAGGCTCACCTACTACCACAACATCCTTTAACATTAGAGATTGTGAGGCCCCTGTGTCTTGTAGAGTGTACTGACTTTCTTGGTGCTTTCCCTATCTGTAGAAGCTAAACCTTCAGTTATGAAATCCACAAACACTTTGACCATTGGGGAGGAATCTTGTGGGTTGTCTGAAAAAACTTCTCTGACAGAACCTTACTACCAAATTCGATACTTCTGGCTGCCACACCATATCGCAAGCCTCACAGCCCAATCAAAACACAAGAGGAGCCTCGTCACTACCTGTCTACCTGACAGCTCCACATGACATTAATATCACCGGTAAGTGGCTGAGGGCGCGTCTGACAACCATCTGTTTTACTCCACAGTGGATGTCCCCTCTCAGAACTATCCCTACAAACAACGAGAGTTCCCCAAGTCCTAACTAGTGTTATAAGATTTGTTTTCTGACTTCTCTCCCATTCTTATGCCACCTCACCAGCTCTAAATGACCCATATTATTGCAAAAATTACATACCGTACTTTAGGTCCTCTGGTTACCTCAGCTTCACTGAAAGTGCCTGTACTCCCTTGTGCAGGGTGGACACTCTTAGACTTCACAGTATCTAGCTGGTCCACTCTCCCACATTAACCAAAGCATGGAGCTTAACATCCCGCTTGTGAAGAGTGCAGTAGTTATCAGCCACCACTTCTGCCACTGATGAGTTACTGACTCCTTTTTCCACTAGGTAAGTGGCAACATCCCTAGCTAAGTTTCTCGTAAAGTTCAAGATAATCAAATTGTGCAATTTGTCAAAGTCTGACTGGTAATCCTTACAGTGTAGCCACTGATAAAAATATATATTCGAGCATTCAAGCATAATTACATGAGTCTGATTCTTCTGCTTATACGTGGTTCTAATGTGGTGCCACACATTTGATATTCATGTATGTGTTTAGTAGTACTGTAATTTTAAGTTAGATAGGGTGTAACCTGAATATTAGTTTATAAGTTCCTATCCTAAGTAGTAATTCATATGTTAATGATTAATGTAGGGCTAACTTTATTTTAATATGTATGTATCACTGTATTTATACAGTGGGTGATGTAATTGTGGATGTTGAGCTATGGGAATTCCTCAGTCTGGTCGAGTAATGAATAACAGATGCGCGCAGCTTTTCCTGTCGTTGCCGGGCGCCGAGTTTAAACCTTAAACAGAATAATGATGAATATACAATTCTTTCCATAACCTAGTTGTGAAATGTTTGCTAATGAAGCTGCTAGAACCCAAATATGTAAGATTAACAGTCCAAAAGGCCTAAATAATGTCATTTGTGAGGATTTAAAGGTCCCGTTTATCTTAGCAGTCACTAGATGGCATGAGCTGCCTTAACATTCAAAGTGAGATAGTGATAGAATCAGTATCTAAATTAAGTAAGGATTAAATCCCTAATTTTCCCCAATTCAATCAAAAGTCCTGGCGTCATGGGTACACTGCTAAATAAATTGTAGAGAGAATTGAAACCCACCATATTTCAAAAACACCACCTCATTTGATTTAGCAGTGGCGTCGCTAGCATGCCCGACGAGCTCACTCGAGCCCCAGACGTCGTATATAATGGACGTTTGTTCAGGTGAGCCGTCCACATTTCTTCTTCCTCCCCCTCTTTTTCTTTGTTTAATCCTTACTTGTCATGGACTACATGAAGTAATATTGTTGAAAGTTTAACGTAGTGACTCGAGCCCCAGATGTCGTATATAATGGACGTTTGTCCAATCCACAGACACCGGCGACATCAGTGTGAGCATGACGCCTTTCCCATAGTATTGTCCAAAGACTTGAGCATACACACATTACACTATCCATGAATTATTATATAAACCAAATGTAATTGTAACAGTATTATTGATCTATCAAGTGAATTTTATTTTGTAAATAAGAAATGGAAATTTGGAAGTGATGTAATCTGGTAACGGAAGAGCGAAATTCAAAACCATTAACCGTTTTCTTTCTTGTAACTAAGGTTAGGAAGTTAGGAGCGTGGAGGGGAATTTAGTGATTGTGAGCAATGATGTAATTATGAAATGAACCTCGAGGCTAGACAAGCCAGAGTGATTATGTATTCTTAGTGATTATACAATGTTTGAATAGTACCTCGAGGCTAAACAAGCCCGAGTGATTATGAATTCTTAGGGATTATGTTTTTTGCTGAATTATTCCTCGAGGCTAAACAAGCCCGAGTGATTATGTATTCTTAGTGATTATGTGTTTTGCTGAATTATTCCTCGAGGCTAAACAAGCCCGAGTGATTATGCTTTTTTTAGTGATTATATAGCAATGATGATTATGAACTGTAAATAGTCCTGAACTGATATTGGATTCTAGAGAATTACCTGATGAGAGTATATCATATGGATGAAAATGAACACGAGTAATCATTCTTATTGGTTCGAGGCTATGCCAGCCCGAACAGATAACCCATGCTCGTAAAAGGTCCCTGACTTGAGGCTATTGTCGAGCCCAAGAAGAACTGACAAAAAGAAAGTATGGTACAACAACTCCATACATCGCTTGTATGTATCAAATTGTTTTCGCCTGGTAATAATGTTGGAGGAATGATCATCCAAAACCCTGGTAACATGTACAATCTTCTCTCATACTAAAAAGGGTCATATAATTAAAAATGTTTTGTGGAAATTAGCATAAAATTATTAGAGTAAAGTATATATCTTTTCTTATTTTTCTTAGTGTACCTAATCAAGGGAATTAAGTCCTCAACCCTAATTCACTCCCCTTCCAATTCAAGATTCCTTCGCTGAGGGAACGCCGACCACCTGTGGTACTGATTAAATCTAAGCTCGGCCAAAAATTACAAACGCTACCACAATTCTATTTTTTTCTTAAATATTTACCATCTACTATATTAAGTCGAGTACCACCTGTATTATCCATGGATGAGTTGATCAGTGCCAACAACAGGTAAGAATATAAATATCCGTCATTACACTGATTGAAGAATACCGGTGGGATAAAATCACTAGCCTTACACTGGATGAACAATAGCGGTGGGGATAGTAAATTTTTACCGTTACACTGGTGTCAATCGGTGGGGATAAAAATATCGGGTATTACACTGGTGGCAATAGCGGTGGGATATTCATCGTTCCCAAATTAGTGACGTTGGTGAGAAAGTGAAGGGAAGTGAATAGTAAAGGAAAGTGAGAATGCTAAGGGTAGCATTGGTTGATAATTCCCAAATATCTCCACCACTCTATATTCAGAACATCCTGGTAGTAATGAGGTTCAAATAGTGTATTAGTGGATGTTACCCCTGGGGAAGGGGGGAAAGAGTACTTTACCAGTATCCCTGCTTGTCGTAAGAAGCGACTAAAGGGGGCCTTTTATCTCCAGTCTGTCTCCTTAGTGTCCTCTTCTGCTCTTCTGTCCTACCTCTCGTCTTGATATTTCCATGTTTCCTAAGCTTAGTGCTAATTTTTCACTTTTCTTTCCTTCCTTCTAGCTTAGAATGTTAAGGGTTAGGTAATTATATGTTCGCTAGACAGATATTACCCAGAGACAAACATACACAAAACATCATACACTGTCATGGGCAATACTTCATCGATTTTGGGACGTCATGAGGTATCGTCCTGGACAACGGAGGAGAGCCCAGAAGGTTGAAGTCAATAGCTTGGTGTGGGCGAAAAAAGAGACTATACAGCCGGGTACCTGTAGAAAACTGAATGCCAAATGGGACGGCCCGTATAATGTGATTGAAGTGCTGCAAGATGGAAGTGTTTATATCATTGAAAATGTATTTAGTGGAAAAAAAATACAAAGGGCTGCTGAAAAGGTAAAACCATATTACGGTACCGAGGAATGGCTCTTAGAACCGTTGCAACAGGAGCTCGCCCCGGAGCCCGACGATGAGCGATTACCAATACGAGTGAGGAATGCCCCTCGGAGGCTCATAGAGGAGTGTTAGGTAGAAAAGTAGACAAGTGCATGTGACGAATATTGTGAAACATAACTGTAAAGTTATGTTCCGGGTGGAGGAGAGGGTGTAAAAAAGGAAAAGAGAGAAGAGTTCCTGTTGGAACCAGGAAGTGCCTTACTTCGAGGGGAGTTCAATCCCCTCACCTTAGAGTTAGCACGGTTTTTGAGGTAGTGGAGTCTTCAGGACAGAATGAGCGCTCACCTCTTGCGGGCGGAAAGCTGGAATCAAAATGACAGAATGAATGTGATTGCGAATGGAAGAGTGTAAGGAAGCGCCTCCCGTGGTGATCTCAATCTCGAGAGACCCTGTCGAGATCAGGTGAGCGACAAGCTATCCTCCAAAACCTGAGGCTGACTGGGGCATAAATTCCCTCATAACATCTCGAGTAAGGAGTGATCATACCTCCTAATGTAGTGAGTAAGCGACCTTCCGAGGTACGCATCAGGTGTTTAATGTGGACCGACAGGTGCCACCGATTGTGGGGAAAAGCATTCCAATTCAAAGTGTTCATAGCAGTTATAAGAGTAACAACATTCCATCCATGCACATGTCATAGAAAATTGACTTGGGTAAAATTTGTTTTCCGAACGTGGGAGCCGTGTAGTACCACACATTTGATATTCATGTATGTGTTTAGTAGTACTGTAATTTTAAGTTAGATAGGGTGTAACCTGAATATTAGTTTATAAGTTCCTATCCTAAGTAGTAATTCATATGTTAATGATTAATGTAGGGCTAACTTTATTTTAATATGTATGTATCACTGTATTTATACAGTGGGTGATGTAATTGTGGATGTTGAGCTATGGGAATTCCTCAGTCTGGTCGAGTAACGAATAACAGATGCGCGCAGCTTTTCCTGTCGTTGCCGGGCGCCGAGTTTAAACCTTAAACAGAATAATGATGAATATACAATTCTTTCCATAACCTAGTTGTGAAATGTTTGCTAATGAAGCTGCTAGAACCCAAATATGTAAGATTAACAGTCCAAAAGGCCTAAATAATGTCATTTGTGAGGATTTAAAGGTCCCATTTATCTTAGCAGTCACTAGATGGCATGAGCTGCCTTAACATTCAAAGTGAGATAGTGATAGAATCAGTATCTAAATTAAGTAAGGATTAAATCCCTAATTTTCCCCAATTCAATCAAAAGTCCTGGCGTCATGGGTACACTGCTAAATAAATTGTAAAGAGAATTGAAACCCACCATATTTCAAAAACACCACCTCATTTGATTTAGCAGTGGCGTCGCTAGCATGCCCGACGAGCTCACTCAAGCCCCAGACATCGTATATAATGGACGTTTGTTCAGGTGAGCCGTCCACATTTCTTCTTCCTCCCCCTCTTTTTCTTTGTTTAATCCTTACTTGTCATGGACTACATGAAGTAATATTGTTGAAAGTTTAATGTAGTGACTCGAGCCCCAGACGTCGTATATAATGGACGTTTGTTCAGTCCACAGACACCAGCGACGTCAGTGTGAGCATGACGCCTTTCCCATAGTATTGTCCAAAGACTTGAGCATACACACATTACACTATCCATGCATTATTATATAAACCAAATGTAATTGTAACAGTATTATTGATCTATCAGGTGAATTTTATTTTGTAAATAAGAAATGGAAATTTGGAAGTGATGTAATCTGGTAACAGAAGAGTGAAATTCAAAACCATTAACCGTTTTCTTTCTTGTAACTAAGGTTAGGAAGTTAGGAGCGTGGAGGGGAATTTAGTGATTGTGAGCAATGATGTAATTATGAAATGAACCTCGAGGCTAGACAAGCCAGAGTGATTATGTATTCTTAGTGATTATACAATGTTTGAATAGTACATCGAGGCTAAACAAGCCCGAGTGATTATGAATTCTTAGGGATTATGTTTTTTGCTGAATTATTCCTCGAGGCTAAACAAGCCCGAATGATTATGTATTCATAGTGATTATGTGTTTTGCTGAATTATTCCTCGAGGCTAAACAAGCCCGAGTGATTATGCTTTTTTTAGTGATTATATAGCAATGATGATTATGACCACAGCCTGTTTCACCTCTTCAGTCCACCACGCTGTTCCTTGCACCCCCCTCCGTCTTCTCTTCCTTCCACACACCACATCACATGCTGCACATATTTCTTCTGTAAATATCTTACACACACCTTCCACGTCTCCCATCTGCTCCAATTCATATTTGCCCAATCGTTCCTCCACTTCTCTCTTATACTCTGCCTTTTTCTCATCCTCTTGTAACCTTTCCACTCTCCTTGCAACTACTCCTTCCTCTCGTCTTTCCCTTCTTCTATTCCTCCATCTCACTTGCATCCTAATTCTGGCCACCACCAAGTAGTGGTCAGAAAGTCCACTCCCCCAACCTCTATACACTCTTGCATCCTTTACACATCTTTGCATCCTTTCATCCACACACACATAATCAATCATTGCCTTCCTTTCATTCAGTTCACCACCCACCCTTCTCATCACTCGCCATGTATACCTGTGGATCATTTTATGCCTGAAGAGGGTATTGGCTATCACCAACCCCTCCCAGCACAAATGTCCAGTAACGCACTCCCATTCTCGTCTATCTCGGCAGGCACACCCCACTCACCAACTATTCCATCCACCTTCACATTACCAACTTTACCATTCATATCACCGATCAAAAACACTCTCCCAT
>NC_137021.1:37899967-38056829 GCF_032717465.1 Coenobita brevimanus | reverse complement strand
CTTAGCTTGGTTCTTTCTATCGCTGTCTTAGCTTGATTCTTTCTATCTCGAGCTGCACAAAATTGCTATTTATTATGAAGTGTCATCACTGAACAATGACTCGCCTAGCAATTACTACGACTGGTGTTATTATGATGAATGAATTATTCTGGATCTGAGGGTGTCCATTCATCCAAGGAAAAAGCAGTGCACCGCCTATAGCTTGTTGCCAGATGAGTACCATTATGTTGGTCACTTGTATGAATTAGGCCTAAGTAAAACACTCTGCAGTCCTGGCAGGGCTGCCAGTTCCTTCCTGTCATGGTGTGTTTAGTGAAAAATCTACAATTTCTCAAGCCCATCCAAGATCATTAATTATTCGTACATGCAGAGCTACGAAAAAAGATTTTGTATCAAAACTCCTTACTTTAATTTACAATAATTTACAAGAGAGATATTTACAAAACAGGTACAAGGCCGAAACTAAAGAGCGTTCTGATGGAGAGGAACAAATTACAATGTGCTCACTTTACATCACTAAAGGAATTCCATGCTTTAACAGAATCATTAGATTCCACGGGGAACAGGCTTCCAGTCGAACACTCAGTCTTAATTTATACAAATGGTGATCACTGAATATATGAGACTTTAATCCTGATCAGGATTAAAACACACACACACACACACACACACACCAATGATATCAAATGAGCAAGCTCAAAGAAACACACGCAGGTATTTTATGCTCGTGGCTACATAAACTTTAGAATAAAATACAACTTACATGTACATTTGCAGAATGTTCTAGGGCACCACTTAACAGTAAATCAAAAGATGAAACTTATGATTGAGAGTAACCAGATGGAAAGCCAGTGTCACAAAGAGGACTGACATGCTGGTGACGCACGGATGAAATGCTTGATGATTCCACGTTTGCCCATTATAAAGTAGATCACTCCCACAATGGGATCCTTCCTCTCACGGGCAAGCAGGGCATGAGATGACCTCCAATCAGTCAGAATCAGAGGAGGTGCTTCCCTGCCGAATAGTCAGCTGTGTGAAACAGGGTCGGAATTGGCTATGTGGACATACAGGTCTATGGAGAGTTTATGACGCTCCCACAGTAACCGGGTGCAGCTCCATGTTGGCAGAAAATGCCTGGGAAGGGAGTGGGTTCACCTGACCTAGGACAATTAGCAGATTAACTCTTCTCACCCTGACCAAAGGTAATGAGGCCAACTCCCGTGGCAGATTAGAGTGGGTTACTTGTCATCTTCACTCTTCTCTTTCTCTTCCCCTTTCTCTGTCTCTCGTCACTTCCTGACACTCATTACAATTATGGTAATTAAGGGCAATTTTCAAAATATGGTGTCCTGGTATGGTGCTGATATATGGTGTATGCGGTAAGTTAGTGTTTGGTCGTGCTGAGGGTCAGGACAAACATTTTTAACTCACCACGTCACCAACCTAATTTTACTGGTTATATGGGAATTAATGACACTATATTCCATTTATGTTTTTTCTGGTATGCTGTTAATATATAGTGTATGCGGCATATTAGTGCTTTATTATACTTAGAGTTAGGAGATGACTAGCCTTACCATGTCACCAACCTACCTTTGTTGGTATTCTGGGAATTAATGACACAATAGTACAGTTATGGTGTTCTGGTATGGTGCTGATGGTCTGCTTGGGATGTTAGTATTTGGTTATGGTGAGGGTCAGGAGAAGACTGTAGGCTAACTATTTTACACACCTACCTTTTAATGGTTATCTAGGGATAAAGGGCACTATTTCCAATATATGGTGTTGCTATATGATGTATGCGGGATGTTAGTGTTTGGTTGTAATGAGGGCAGAAGGAGACTCTAAAATACCCATATCACCAACATCCATTTACTGGTTATCTGGGAATTAAGAACACTGTTTTAACTGAACGAAAACTTGTTTATAGACTAATCCATGTTGATATTTTCTGATCTTGTTTGTTCAGTTCCCAGTACACGGAGATACCTTGGACGTGCACTGAATGGGGGACGTCTAGGAAAGTTGAATGGGGGGGGGGGTGGAGTCAGCGATTTGTGAAAGGGCGCACCCCCCGCCCCCTGCTATGCTACTGTTAGGGTGGTCAGGCATATTTAAGTGGTGGCCAGGGACACCTCGGCTGCCTTCAACTGCTCCACTGGATCTAACTATGTATGCATCCCTCACCATATTGCTTCAGGCATTGAATGATGTGTTTAGTGACGTCCTTGCAGGATATACAGTTTAAACTGTATGAAAATCACTGGTAGAAAGTATTCTTACAAGCACATGAACTACAGATTTATTCAAGCATTTTCATCCTAAAGTTAGGAAAAAAAATAACGGTAGTACTAAACATAACATCCATTCTTTATCAGGGTCTGCCTTGCACCTATCGTCACAACTGCTGCCGTGCTACTGTCCCCTCTCCCGACTCATTTATGGGACGGAGCAAGGTCCAAGGACCTTGGGACGGAGTACGAGTATCCGTGTTATTTGACTGGTTTACAATAAACTGTTAAATCACTAATGATTCTAAGCGGTATTGTGAATGCTGCTAATACGATAATGTGTTTTCTAGTCATTGTTAATGTAAACATTAAGTGTCTATATACAATTTTCAAAAATAATGGGTTGTGGTCAATGTCACAGTGCCGACTCAAAAAAAAAAAAGTAAATAAAAAAAAATCGAACACAATACACTGAACGGAGGGGCGGAGCCAAAACAAGTACCAGTTAAACATTTTATTTTCGTTTCTTTTGCATTGTGGACTCTTTATCCTCTTTTAACATGATGCTGCTGTAGACAAAAGTATAATGTTTAATAATATCATCTGATTCTTTCTTTTATAATAGGAATTTCTTTTGTATCTCCATATTTACTTCACATATACTCCTAACTCGGTCTCTACCTAATACGATATATCCACTGTTCTCAGAAGGGAGAGTTGGTTGTTATCCTTTCCCTGGGCTCAGACGCTAATGTGAGGGGGGGCTGATATCACAACCACATCTCAAACGGAGTTCCATAGGTTCTGGGACGACACAGTAAACACTTATGTCATCGGTAGAACGAACATGTTTGGCAAGGCGTAGGTTCGAACACAAAACTCGAGTTCATAGATAACGAGTCGAGTACGTTATCCAGCATTGCAGGGCAGCTCTGATGCCAGGATACGTGAACTTAAATGAGGCTGGATTTTTATGAGATTAAGTTCAGCTGGATCAGCATGTGAGGTAGTAAGGTCACGATTGGTTTGATCAGTACAGCATAGATTACAGACTAGAGACTGATAGAAGTGACAGATGAGACAGATAAATAGCACAGGTTACAGATTAGAAACTGATAGATTTGCCGAAAAGAAATATATAAATTGCCTCGCAATAGAATAGACAACTTAAGACAATGATTTCTTTATATGACAGTATGAAGCACCTGTAAGAGAGAAACACAAAAATCACAATAAAGAATGAAATAAAACATAATGAGGGGGAAGCTGACAAAGGGAAGCCAAACAAAATAACAGCCCGGGGTGCACCTTACCGGAAAATTGAGTAAATCTGATACTGCGAGAGAGAGAGAGAGAGAGAGAGAGAGAGAGAGAGAGAGAGAGACTGAAATGAAACCAAGTAAAATATCAAATTAAAATGAAGAGCAGCAGTGGCTGAAATGGAACAGAAGAGGTAAAATCGAAGAAAAGAAAAGAAAAGAAGAATGTAGACACCACAGAAGAAAAATAAAGAATACACTGATATCGGAATATACACACGCGCAATATAAGGAGAAAAATGTGTATGTACTAATTTTTCTTCTTAAGTACCTCTTAAAAATATGCCATAGAAAAATTCCAAGTCCTTCATGAATGCATCAGGTCTGTTTTGGAACTGTCTCCTTCGGTCTGTATTTCCTGATGCCTATGACCTCCACTCTTTCAAACGCAGTATGTCTAGGCATCTCGAATGAACAGCCCTTGAATTTGGCTCTCTGTTGTCTTGTTTTATTTTTTCTTGGAGAGAACGATCTTGCAGACTCCTGGCCTTTGGTTCCTTCTTCCTTGCATAAAAAAAGAACTGTATCTGTTACAGACAGCCATTAATTTCCTACTATGAGAATATTGCTAAACATTTATTTTTATAATTCAAAAACCGTTGCTCAAACTGCCACCAAATAGTATATGTGTACACAGCAACAAAAAACTATCGTTACAGGGGGGTCCAATGTGTTTCATACTGAACAACCTGGCTGTCTCGGTAGGGTTGGTAAGCCTGACAGTGGGTGAGTTGCCAAATAGGACGAGGTAGAAATATGCATGGGAGAAGCAATGGATATAGCTTATAATAAATATGCAACAAACACACGCAGGGATACCAATGGAGGAGTCTGTTATCAAAAACCTTCATTCGTGTGTCATTTTATATCGCGCAGAAGGTGTAACGATAGTTTTTTTGTTGTGTGTACCTAGTGTAGGACCAGACAAAACCTGTAGGGGTAAGAAATGCCCGTCCCCCTTTTTTTTTTTTTTTTTTTTACCGTATGGAAGAGAAATTGAAAACTTCTGAAAAGTGAGATGTCCAAAATATCGTAATGTCACACATGAATGACCTTCAAAAATTTTCCATAGAAGTGTTTGGAAAAATTTTTATCACAGGATCTCGTTCCATGCCAAGGTATCTATAATAATTTTGGAGTAAGATGAGGTTAAAAATTCACGATTTTTCAACACTTCTGGACCTGTGACTGTGAAAATTAGGTCAAGGTCACTGAAACTGGGTCAGTGTAATAGGTCCATGGTGCTGTACATCCTCGACAAGCATGATGAAAATTGGACACGAAAAGTGGCAGAATGCTACTGCTACTACTATGGTCCATCTATTTTATGAAGAGCGTTTGGGTGTTGTCCCTCTTGGGGAGTCCCCATCCCACAGTGGTGCCATACTTTGTACTGGGCAACTTAATCGGATTAGAGAAAAGGCACTAATGACAACTTTCCCTCCCAGCACACCACTCTCTTTCTCATCTGTCTCTCTCTCTCTCTCTCTGTGCATATAGAAATTGCATTTTTCATAGATTTATTTACATAAAAAGTCTATACACTTTTATGAATTTTTAGAATTTGGGGAAAAGCCTCCAGACTGACTGTCTGTCTGTCTTCTTGCACTCTTGTTCATTCCCTTTCTCCATGACCTTACCCCCTACTCTCTGTTTCTGTCTGTCTGTCTGTCTCTAACATTATTTTTTATTATGACTGTGATTTTCTCCTTAAAGTATGATGTTTTATTTGTGGTTTATAATTTCGATTTATTTTCCACACCACCTTTGAGGTTGAGGAAAATCCTCCTGACTGTCTTGTTGCGCTCATATTCAATTTCCACCACATTCCCTCCCTCCTTCCCTCCGTCTTGCACTTTCTCCCTTATCTCTGGCCTCTCCAACCTCCCTCCCTCGCTGTCCGCCTATCCCCATTATCTCCATTCCCTTTCCCTCCTCTCTCGCTCTCTGTTACTGTCTGTCTGTCAACATTATGTTTTTCTTATGAATGTGATACTTTCCATAAAGTATGATGTTTTATTTGTTCTCTATAATTCGACTTTTTTTCCACACCACCTTTGAGGTAAAAGTCAAGGCAGGTTTTTGTTTATAGAGGTTTTCCCCAGGAGGCCTAATCAACAGCTTTCGAGGGAACAATTATAGGTCCTCTGTTTGCCTTCTCTTCTAAAAAATACTTATTTACGTTGTAAATAAGTTCTTTTTCTCTACTGTGGAGCACACGAGAGCAAGTAGCAGGATTAGGAGCATCCATCTCAGGTGGTGGCCGGAGCGGAATTGACCGGGATTAACACAGTCACTCTACCCTTACAAGCGTGGCAACGTTGCCAACTGATGTGGTATTTGTGAAAAGTAATTGTTATTAAAATAAAAAAAAAAGAGGCATTTGTAACACTATATAGCTTTATTAAAGAATCAAATATATATATATATATATATATATATATATATATATATATATATATATATATATATATATATATATATATATATATACTCTAAATAAACTTCATTTAGAAGTAGTAAATAGCTGACATGAGACAGGGAGGTGTACACATTAGGCAGAGAGTCGGCCGAGGAAATTCCCAAGAGGGACAACGCCCAAACGCTCTTTATAAAATAGACGGACCATAGTACTACTATTACCAGTGGCTGATGGGGGCGCTTACCAACCACTCACTCTATGTGGTGCTGCTCTCGGGTGTCTGCCTTTCATCTCTTCCTGCCTTCTTTCCATCTTCTGTTTTCTTTCCTTCTGCCTACGGGTGACTCTACACTGAGTGACAAGCCAGATTGTTTCCTGTACATCAGGAAACCATTTACTATGCTGGGTGGTAACCATATAATCGAATTATAGCACTTGGTGGTTTAGTGGCAATTAAGGCACTCCAGGTGGATTGAGCCGGTGCAGATTTATATCCAAGGAAAGTTTGGGGGGGTTATTGCTCACGTAATGCCACTCAGGGATAAGTGCGGGTGGTCACTCATCTTAAATGTCAATATCAACTTGCCTAGCCCCGGGCTCATACGCTCCTAATGGGGCAACACTGAATTAGATGATGAATAAATGATTGAATGAATGAATGAATGAATAATAATTATAAGTTTAGTTATCATCATCTGGACATCCTTTCCCACCCTAAGGCAGGGTGAGGAGTAGCAATGTCCAGACAGCCCAAATTTGCCCAGTCCAATGGGCCACGCTTCCATTCACACATCATTCAAGTCCCCGGAATCCTGGCTCTATTGGATACGCCAAAAACATTCACCATGCTCAGCAGCTTCATATAAACGTATCCGTCAATCCGGACGCTGTCATGTTAAAAAGGAGTGCCAAATCCCAGATTATCCACTTCTCCCCACAATATTCAGCCAGCCAGCTTGATCTCTTGTCAGTCCCTTAGCCTCACCGACTTCCAAATCTCTCTTCCTCACACACTCATCCACCATAGCCCTACACCTTCTCCTTGGCCTACCTCGCCTCCTTCCTCCTTCAAATTCTCTGAGATAGGCCTATACCTTTATCACCACTCTATTGTTTTCCATTCTCTCCACATAACCATACCATCTTAGTACACTCTCTTCAGTTTTGGTGTCCACAGCCTTCCACACTCCACATCTTTCACGAATCACATTATTTCATATCCTATCCATTCTCTTTATTCCATATACATTCCTCAGCAGTCCCATCTCCACTGCTCTTACTCTTGACTTTTCATTTTCATACCACACCAGTCTCACATCCAAATGTTAAATTTGGCACTAACACTCCTTCATGTAAGCCTCGTGCAGCTGCAACACTCATACCTCTGCTTCGTATCGAGGCATTCTTTGCACCAGCTACTTTCCTTCCTTGTGTCGCTCTACTTTTCACATCTTTCACACATTTTCCTCTCTTTTCTATCACTGTACCCAGGTATTTGACCTCTTTCACCAGTTGTGGTCTCTCTCCATTCACTGTAACATCGCGCTGGGAGTCACCTTCTCTCTCAATAACCATCACTTTACTCTTTTCTGCATTTACTCTCAAGGCACGATGCTCACAGACATCAGCAAAACTCTTCACTAGTCTCCCGAGTTCTTGTCCGGTATTTGCAAATGGTACTGTGTCATGAATTCGCGCGAGCTTATTTATAAATTCGTGACACTGTATTTTAGTAAGAAAACCACGAATTCTAGTGGAATTCCCACGGGGCATCACTCAGTTCAACCGTCCTCATATTCACTCGATCGGGATGGTTTTCAGAACATTTCTCACTGTTTCACAAGTGATCATTCTTATGCACGACATTAGTGCCTTCACTGAGTGACTTAGGCCACGCCTACTTCCTGCAAACTCGGCCAGCCCCTACCTCTTTCAACTGTTTGACTTTAGTCAGCTTTCAGTTGCCACGAGGGTAGGACCGTTTGTGCCCAATGTAAGGCAGCGCCGCCGTTGTACAGTGAGTTCCTGAATCTCCACCTAGACGGTGAATTGGCGAAGCGGGCTTAGCGAATTGCAGCATTTGATGTTCTGCACAGGTGCCCAGTCTTTTCGCTCAGCTTCCCTCCACTGACCAGTATTTCTATTCGTTTTTCTAGGCTTAAGTGTGTTTAGCTTTTGAATGAGCGAGTGAGTGTATTCTCCTTGTTATTTTGAATTCATTTTTTGAGATTCATATAACGTAAATTTATTTTCAGTGTAATCAATAAATTTACAGTTCTTATCTTTTAGCTTAATGTAATTAAACTCGTGTTTTATTTCTCCACATTAAACTTATTTTAGTTGCCACTCCTAGTTTGCACAAACTCTTTACATTATCCTTCACTGATACTTGGCCAGTTCTTTTGTATCAAACCTAAATCCGTTGTGCCAGCCAGGAGTTTGCATCAGCAAGAACCTGTTTATTATTATTAGCATTACTTATTGATTGTCAGGGATGGAGTCACTTTCTCAAAAGGCTAACAGAACTACAAACAGCACTCGTGAGTAATTAGTCTCTGCTGTGTACGCTTGAGAAAGTTTATAAATTCTCGTTCTTAGAGAATATATATATATATATATATATATATATATATATATATATATATATATATATATATATATATATATATCTGGGTATCTATATATCTATCTGATATATATATATCCGGGTATCTGTCTATATATCTATCTATCTCTATCTATATACATATTGAACAACCATGGGGACATCACACAACCTTGTCGCACGCCCATACTGATCGTGGACCATTCACTCAGATCCCCATTAACCCTTACGCATGGGCATCATCATCAGCATCAGCATCAGCATCATCTTCATCATCATCATCATCATCATCATCATAATAATAATAATAATAATAATTAGTTACCTATGTATTCTGTAGCCATAATAAAGCTTTGCCATAACAATATATGGCATATAAGGTATGAAATTTTGGCATCATAAACAAGTCTGCGCCCTTTAAAAGTAGTTCAAGGTCATTCATATTTGGATTATGTACTTAGATTAATGTAAAGTAGCTTCTTGTGTAATATCAACAAAATCTGAAGACAAAGGTGTTGAAGAACGCATAGATACATTTTACATTTGCCTCAGTAATTGGCTTAACTGTAACAATTCCATTCGGATAATTAGACGAACTTAGCTACAGTTCTGTAAAGTTACAGCATTACAGCTTTTGTGGTTTTCTTAAAAATGTGGGACAAAGAAAACACTGAGTATATTTGAATTTAGTACTTTCCACTAGGCTAAATAGCAATATATTCAGCCAAAATGCTTATCAACAGTTTTTATCATCAGATTTTCAAGCTAATAGCTGTATCTCAATTAGTTTCAGAGATATTTCAGTTTCAAAAATGCAATTTTTGCACAAAAAAATGAGTATATGACCTTCAAAAATAGGTCATAGTCATTTATATTTGGTACAAGTACTTCGGTTACCCTTGGGTACCTTCCTGTATAATATCAAGATCTGAGAAAACAATGTGAAAAAAAAAAATAATAGTATAAAACAATTAGCTTCTTCATTTATATGAAAAACAACAACAACAACAATAATAATAATAATAATAATAATAACAGTAATAATAATAATGATGTATACAAAAATTTCCAGTGTAATGACAGTAAAAATACTGACGGACACAAGGATCTTCACCTACGGTAAGAGGTGGAGATTTCAAAAAATAAAAATACTGAAGGATACAAAGATCTCCACCTATTGGAATGGGTGGAGTTCAGTAATGATAACTAAAAGACTGTAACTATCAGAGACAGTTAATGGTCTCCACCAATGAGAATACTGCTGAACTTAAGGTTTTTGAAACAAAACAATCGTTGGTTAGTCTGCCAACAAAAAGTATACAGACCTCATCCAGGACCAGATAGTCTAAAACTTTTAGGGCCAAGAAGTGCCTGATTTATATTTTGGTTTTGCCTACATGGGAGAGCAATTGAAAAGTGGGGTGTCCCAAATATTGTAATGTCATGCAGGAATGATGTTCAAAATCTTTTCCACACAAATGTTTCGACAATAATTTCATCTCGGGATTTCCTCCCATGTTCATGTACAGTATCTATGATAGTTTTTGAGTTAATTGAGGTTGAAAAGTCATGATTTTTGAACATTTTTGGACCTGTGACAATGAAAAGTAGGTCTAGGTCACTGAAAGTGGGTCAGTGTAATAGGGTTATCGTGCTGTACATCGTCACAGAGTATGATGAAATTAGAGAGGAAACTTGTCAAAAAAATAAATGAAAATATTCACGGATTCAAAGATCTCCGCCAGTTTATTAGCTGATCAATAATAATACAAACAAAAACATCAATAACAATGACGACGACGACAACAGCAACAACATTAACAACAACAACAACAACAATAATAATAATAATAATAATAATTCCTTAAACTGCATTCCCTAAATCCTTGACTTAGAGTTTTTTTTTTTTTTTTTTTTAATCCACGCTGATTCAAAAGAAATTTATATTTTTTATAAATATTTCAAATCGAAGGGGACAGATACAGCCTTCACTAGCCTCTTTGGTGCTAATGATTCCCCTGAACAGAATTAAGTCACTTGGTATCTACAACACTAAACTTCAAAAAGAAAATTTTCTATAAGTATGGGGTTAATCATTCCACTCATGTGACGATTTTTTGTATTAGATTTAACTACGAACTTGCAGCGTGGAAGTCTCAAAGATAATAGGTACAGGATCACCAGGCAGAACACAGACAACATGGTGTCGTTAGCATCTTTACTGGCTGAAATTTTAGATATCTTAGTCCATCTTCAGAGCCATACCCAAAATGCAGGAAATGTACAGTACTATCTTGATCGCTGCTTACTTTTCCTATCCTCCTTGTGAGAAGGAGGTGGAAGATAGGGTTAGTGTAAGAACAAATTAATGGATAATAACGGTTCGGTAATGTGTGTGTGTGTGTGTGTGTGTGTGTGTGTGTGTGTGTGTGTGTGTGTGTGCCCACAGGAACCACCTTGTCGTGATGGTGGTGGGGGGAGACGCTTGCGTACCACGGAAATCTGGTGGGCCGAACCAGCAGGGTAAGAACCCTTTTGGACTCAGCAGGACAGGGTTGCCCAAGCTGGATGGGTCATCAGAGAAGCGTCACTAAGTGTTCCCAGGTCCACTGCCTTGTGGAATGCATTTGGATGGGTTTAGGCTACGGAAGTAAACCCTGAACGAAAAATCCACGAGTGTAGTTCTGCGGAAGGTGGAGCTCAACAGACAGAGCTCCCACCAGTCTCCTGCAACCCTGCTCAGTAGATGATCATCGTGAATCTTCATGCCATCATCACAAACTGAAAATCATGTGGTGGTAAGGACAGCACACCCCCATCTTCACATGAAATCCATTCATTGCACAAACCCAGTGGTGTACTCAACTCCCATTTCACTGTTTCATCAAAATAAGAAAACTTATGGTGACAGGACAGGACAACAGTGACAGGTCATGGATGTGGTTTGAAGTTGCCACCTGAAGTCCTGCGCACGGGCAGCACTAGCCCAGTGGTCGCTAGAATCATGGCATAGGTGCAGGTCATGCCTTTAGGAGCAGCCTCTGTCAAGACATCCCACATCGTGATGATGTACCAAAAGGATCCCGCTGACTCTTGCTATCTGGAATGTTCAAACCTTCCCTGGTGCTGATCAAGACACACAGCCAAGTAACAGAACTGTAGTAGCAGTAGTGGAGATTTGCCTCCCCAATATGGGGAGGACATGGGCACAAAAAAGCCCATCACAGTAGATGGTCTTACTTATTGTGGGCTACAAACTAGTGAGGAGGTGGGCAGTCAGGGACCACCCCCAAAAGCACGGCTGCAGGAGTTTGTCCAATGACACTCGCTGCAGTCTGAAATCTGTCTACCCTACCGACAGGTCGGTTGCTCAGACTGGAATGGAGGCGGGCCATTGCAGGACAGTCTAGAACATAATAAAGCAGCGATTGATCACTTTGTTCAAGGCAGTGAGGGCATGGGTCAGGGTTCCTACCAGCCATCTGGATGTAACAGGGAAATCCTAATTGCAAGCGGTGAATACGCACTATAATATGATTGGGTGTGCCTGGGGTAACTGAGAGGGGTGTATAGGACATCGCCATCGCATACCAGTGTGCTGAGCGTGAGCCCTACCAAACTTGGGACTCATGTTCTTCACGTGACAGGTGGCCGAGTGTGGTGATTACCTTGTGCATGACAAGAGAGAGGCTGGGCTGCAAGGGAAACATGACCTCAGGAAGAGAGCTGGCATGACGAGCATCAACATTAGCATGTTCGTTCCCCATAATGCCAACATGGCCAGGTAGCCAGTGAAGAAAGATTTCACCACCTCTCCTGGTAATGGAATCAGTCACAGCCATGATGTTCATCAACAGATGCACATTGTCATGGAAGCTGTGCACCATGAGGCCATGGAGGGAAGAGAGGGAGTCTGTGTGGATCACGACATGCTGAGAGAAGTGTCGATCAGAATGTCTAAGTGCACCAAGTATAGCTACCAATTCAGTCTGGTATGCTGAAACTCCAGTGGATACACGCCAAGCCTCAACATGGGTGCCACAGATCATCGCAGCACCTGCCTTCCCATCAGCATCAACCGACCCGTCAGTATAATAAATGGCAGAGTCTGGTGTGTGTAAAGCTGCCACATGACGGTGACTGTCCTGGCAAAGTACTGTGGGAAATGAGGACCTCGGACTCCCTGGCAAAGGTCGAACACACGTGAAAGCTGAAGGCAGCCAAGGAGGTGTAGGGGAATAACCAGGACAGGGCAAATCGGGGTCACCGATAATGGTATCAGTAGCATCCAGGTGTCGAATGATGCTAGCAGCTGTAAGAATCCAGTCCCCTTCAGAGTGTGGATTCGGGGGTTGACTTAGAGCACGCTCAAGTAATGCAGACACAGGAAGGTGGGGTCAGTGCCGGCAGAGTTGGGCAATGACAGCCGTGCCCACATCCGGTACTTAAGGGACAGGAAGCCACTCTCAGCCCTGAGGTTAACAAGACAAGTCCATGGGGGTGCACCGAGCATGACACGCAGAGCAGTGTTCTAGATGACCTCAAGAGAACTGCTAAGATTCTCAGAGATGTCAATTAAGCAAAGCGCACTATAGTCCAATATCGAGCAGATAGCATGCACGTAAATTGTTCTGAGGACCTGGAATGAGGCCCCGAGAGAGCGACTACAGAGGGCTCTGAGGGCAGAAGTGCGGGTAGCGGCACGTTCTCGTAAGTAGTAGACGTGGTGACCAAACGTCAACCGGCTGTCAAACCAAGCACCCAGGCATTGGTGATGGTAGACCTAGGTGATGACTCCCCAAAAGGAGAAGACGTTCAGGTGGACGTAAACCAAATGGCAGGTATTTGGATTTATCAAGATTGACCTTGAGCCCAAGGTTACAGCACTTGTCATGTAGGCGGGACATGGCAGCCGGTGCCTGGGCAAAACAGCCACTGTGTGAGAAAACAAGTGCTAGGTCATCTGCACAACATTGTAATGTAACACCATGGCCATAGTTGGTGTTAAGGAGGCCCTCAATGAGAATATTAAATAGAAAAGGGCTCAGAACACTGCCTTGTGGAGTGCCGTTCTCATGCGAATGAGAGGAAAAAATCTGACCCTGGAAGCGGACACGAGCTGACTGGCCATGAAAGAAATCCCGCACCCACGAGAGGAGTCTTCCCCCCACCCCTTTAGCCACAAGGGCTGCCAGGACAGCAAAAGAGTTGGTGATCTCAAAAGCCTTCTCGAGATCGAGGAAAACAGCCATACCGTGACCGTGTCTCAGCGCGCCAAGAAAGGAAATGAGACGGTGTGTCGTGCTTCTGCCTGGGAGATAGGCAAAAAGATGCGGATGTAAAGGGCCTAATCTCCAAGCAAGATGAGAAAGCACAAGCCTTTCCACGGTCTTGGCTATGCAGCTAAGAAGGGAAATCGGCCTCATGTTGGTTGGGTCACGAGCTTTTGGTATGGGGTGAATGATGGCTGTTTTCCACGATTTCGGAAGGCGACCTTCCACCCACGAACAATTGAATAAATCAAGGATAGCGGGTTTCCCACTTGGGCCAGCATGGGCTAGGAAGGAATACACCACACCACCACATCCTGCGCCGTATCCCACCTAGTACTAAGTGTCCTGTCGAGTTCGATACTTGTGAAGAGGTGATTGGCGATATCCGGGCGAGAGAAGGCTGCCTCAATTGCTTCCATCCGAGGATCTGCAAGGCACGCCTGCAAGTCCCTAACAGCTTGTGGTAGGACAGTAGTGGCTGTACGTGCTGCAAAGAGGGCCGCAAGATGTTCGGCCTCACCAGCTGGATCAGGGTGGGATGGCAGTCTGGGAAGCCGGGGACTGAACACACATTTATTTTGAGCCCACATCTCTTTGAGGGTGGAGTGGGAGTCTAGGGACCGGCACCATTTTCTCCAAGCCTCCTCCCGGATGCGGCATAATCTTGTAAAACATGTCGTGCCACTGCAGCCAGGTATTTCCTTGTTGGTGAGGAGGGCTGTCGATGGAATGTCTTATGGGCCGAGTTAAGCCGATGGTTTAGCTCTCGGACCCTCTCATCAAAGTACCAGCGATCCTTGATGACGACAGTGGGGCTCTTCATTAACCCACCCCATCCCGACGTTTTTGGACCTTTTTTGGGGGGGCTCAAACATCCGCTTTTGGTGAGAAACATCGAAAATTCATAGAGAAATCGCTCACCTGAGGTTTAAAATACCGGATTTTGGTACGTGTACTTCCTTACCTGACTGGGTTTTCTAACAGGCTGGCACCAAAGAAAACGAGTTCTATGGGAGGGTAACTATTTTATCCACTCATAAACAGTATTTATTTATTTATTTGGTACGAATTTATATGTAGTACAAGAGTATATTGGTTTTCAAACAGTAATATAGGCATTATAAGCATTGTTTCACTTACTAACTCATCACCATTCATGACCTTTTCTTTCCCACATTACCTGATCATCATTTCTGACTGTTTCTTCCTCTAATGCTATGTAAACTTTGTCCTCCACATTGTCATCGATTGGGGAATCACTCTGGCCCTGAATGTCTTCATTGGCCAGGTCACTGGTAACAGGTGAATTGCCGAGACAATGGCGTGCAGGGGGGGGGGAGAGGTTATGCAGTGTAAGGCATTGTTTCTGCTTGGCATCTTGTAGAGGAATAGAGGAAGGTGTCCTGTGTATACGTGCCAAAAATCACTCGCGAAATCACTCGCGAAAATAGAAAATTGTGCAAATTAGGGACCTTGCAGTGTTGCCGCGTTAATTCACGTCGCCGGGACGGCGCGGGTTAAGGGAATACTGGTAGTAGCAACACGATGTAGGGTGTGGGTGACATGCTCAGCATAGTTCTCAAGGGTAGACAGGGGAGCGACAGTGACTAAAGCAACATCAACAGCGTCCGCATACTCAGGCCAGTGTGCCTGACGGAGGTCCCAGTGGGGTGGAGGCGGTGGAGGAAGTGGAAGTGGGCACGCCAGGAGTTCCGTCATCATAGCCAAATGGTCGCTGGTGAGGAATGGGTGTGGAGACCACCTGGACACACTGGCAAGAGGAGAAGAAACAAAGGAGAGGTCAAGCCTACCACCGCTGACATGGGTAGGCTCAGACAGATCATTTAAGAGGGATACTCCCGCAATTTCCTCAAGGGCCAAGGCGACATGGCGACCCTCTTCGTACGTTGGTATGGGCGAGGAGAGGACACGATGGTGAGCGTTAAAGTCTCCCCCAGTAAAGGTGGACTCAGCTGCAGCTTGAGCCATAATCTCCCCTAAATCTAGGGTCCCACCTGGATTCTTATAGATATTGAAAATTGTCAGGGAGGTTGAGGCGAGATGCAGGATGATACCCTGCACCTGAACGCCCTCGCCGCAGTGGATTGGAGGGTCGTACTCATAGCTGGGGATGTGTTCCCGTACGAGGATAGCACATCCCCGTGTAGTACCCTGGATCCAGGGGAGAAAATAGCCCTTGAAGCCTCCAAGTCGAAAAGTGGAGACGTGGGGAAGGAGCGTCTCCTGAAGCAGGAAGACATGTACGTTCTCCTTAGCGGCTACCTCCTGAAGGTGGGCAAGCTTGCTCCATGCCCCTAAGCAGTTCCTCTATAGGACTCGGAGACTGGCAGCAGAATCTGGCAATGAGGAAGCTGGGCATAATCTGCCTGGAGGTCGAGAGCCCTGCACTCCTCCTCAATCGCCACCGTGGCTGGTGTGAGCACGGGAGGAGTGGTGATCGAAGTGCGAGGACAAGACTGAGGAACCTGGGTGGGTGGCGGCTCTCCCTTGGTTATCTGTGTGGGAGACGATGCAGGAGGTGCCAGGGTAGAGGGGCACGGGTGTTGTTTTGCCTGCACCACCTGGTCAATGATGGTGTCCACAGCCTGCACCAATGGCTCCGTATCCAGAGGCCTGCCAAGAACCAACCCCAGCATCTGAGCCAGGCTTGTTGTGATTTCTGTCCCCAGCATTCACAATTCGTCCCTGGTGAAGACAATGAAAGGAGAGCCTGGGTTGTGGGGAGTAGGTGGAGTGAACTTGTCGACCGTCTGCCGATCTGGGGAAGGAGGAGGGTGGTGGACCTACACAGTCATCATGTGACGAGTGAGAACTGGTTGGAGGGGTGGGAATGCCACATCATCTAGCATTGGAGGAGCAGTTGCTGCTGGACGACATTGCTGTCCCCAAATGAAAGTTCCAGGAGGTACTGGTTTGGTGCTGACCGCCTGTTGCTCCCTCACCCAAGCAACTTGGTGTTCTTGCCCTCGATCTACAAATGCCACTCTGGTGGGACAGCTGGGGTGCCAAGCTTGGTGTTTTCCTGAGCAGTTCGGGCAGCGGGTGGAGACAGCCTCCATGGCCTTGAATTTGGCCAAGCACCTCTCCATGTCGTGCAGGCTGCTGCACATCCCACAGACTACAGCCCAGTTGCAAGTGGCTCAGTGGTGCCTGTAACACTGACACCTGTAGCAGTGGAGTGGCTCTGGGGTGAAGGGGCGAAGGTGGTATTGTCCCCAGTTCCCCAGGTCGATCACCAGGATCAGAGGACCCCACAGGGTGACGAAGACCTGTTGAGTCTCCTCCCTGGTCTGCGTTCTCTGGCAGCACGTCACCTCTTTGACCTGGGGGTGTTGGAGCAGTATCTCCACGGGCATCTGCGAGGGATACCCCATGACGACGGCCTTTGTAGTCTGCTGCCCAGGCATCAGTTCAACTAGATTGACAGAGGAGGCCTCGTCCTGCGCTGCTGCCCTCAGGAGTTCGTAAGTGCCCTCGTCCTTTGGCACCAACACCGAGCTCCCTTCCCTTCCGATTAAGTTGGAGCAACGTAGCCCTGGCAGGTGATGCTCTAGTGCAGCCACGGCGTCGTAACTTGTTGCATACCCTTCCTGAATAGGCACACAGAATGCTGGGAATGAAGAGCAAGGCGGTTGGCGCTCAGCTTCTGACATGGAAGGACGAGCAGCAGGAGGAGCCCTAAGGGGAGCCCCAGTACATAGTGCCAGAGTAGGGCTGTTTCCCTGCCAACCACGCCGTGATCCTTTGCGGGCCACGAGGGTAAAATCCTCATCATCAGGAACAGCAGGATCAGGAGAGGTGGAGATCCAAGTATCAGCAGGAGCTTCAGGCGGGACCTCCATCCGCTTAGGAATACCAGCAGACTTAGCTGGCCTGGACTCGTGAGAGGGGGCGCAGGTGGGAGCGTGAGGCTGAGGACCGAGAGCTCAGTTCACGGAGGTGCTTTGCTGTGGGGCGGGGCCGGAAGCTGCACGTAAGGAAGCAGAGGTGCCCTGAGTGGAAGAGAGAGAGGGTGGAGCAGATGCAACCTCCTCCATCACCTCATGTAGGTGGGCTGCCTTAACAGAACGGGTTGAAGTACCATGCAAGTGAGGTACTGCTCCCGTAGGCTTGGGAAGAGTCCAATTGGCATGAGGATCCTCATGAGCCGATGAGTGAGAGCTGGCGTCAGAAAGACGGTGCTCCTGCTTCGTGCCTGCAGCACGAGACGGGTGGGATGGTCTCGACTGAGGGAGTAGAAGATGGGAATGCCTCTGGGGCCTAGGGATCCTGGATCCTTTCGTGCTTCCCACAGCACTCAGGCGAAACACTCAGACAACACACACACACACACACACACACACACACACACACACACACACACACACACACACACACACACACCTCACTCACTCAAACACTCAGACTTTCACCAGAAACAATAAACACTAAAAGTGGCCAAGTTCCCTACAGTGACGGGCAACCTATGCTAAAGAACGACGTGGGAGGCCCTGCCACTGCCCCTTGAGGGTCTTCCCTAATCTAACAGAGCCACCCTGATTGCCTCCTTTAACCAGGCCCTAATGGCCTCCCCTTCATGGAAGTGCCCTAACAGCACCCCTTCAGGGTTCGGAGTCGTACAACAGTGAGGGACACTAACGGCAGGAAACACACACACACACACACACACACACACACACACACACACACACACACACACAAACACACACAGGCAAACAAAGACAGAGTCCCAAGAAAACCTTGAAAATGGCCATAAATTCTTCCTCAGTGCCAGAGACTAAGTCTCTAAACTGGCAAAAACTGAGAAAAATGGCTAAAATTCTTCACTAGTAACTGAGACTAAGTCCAGCGCCAGAGAGAAAACAGCCAGAGCTCTGCATCAGACGGTGTCTAGGCAGGGAGTCAATAGAACTGTCCTTATTGCCCATGAACTGAAAACATATAAAACTGCCTTATCTGAGATTTGCCTCTCGGGAGAGGGCAATAATAGAAGCAGGAGAAGGGTATACCTATTTTTGGAGGGGATACGAAGACAATATAAAAAGAAATCATGGTGTTGACTTTGCAGTCCTAGCAACCTACTAACAAGATCCAAGGATCATCTGTGGGTACAAGAGAATGACTGATGTCCTGGAGCATACCACTTTTTAGGGGCCAATATACAACACTCGTCAGTGTCTATGCCCCAGCACTTGACTCTTAGGACACTGTCAAAGATCTCTTTTACGCCTTTCTGGATGTTACTACTCGCTCAATACCACATAATGACAAACTCATCCTGCTTGGAGATTTTAATGCCAGAATAGAAAAGATAATTACCTCTGTCAAGGCAGTATAGGCTGCCATGGTGTTGGTAACATGTACAACAATGCCCTTAGACTTCTTTCTTCATGCTCAGAACATAATTTGGTCATCAACATCACTATTTTTCAGTTTAAAAATAGATGCAATACCACACGAATGGAACCACGATCTAGACATTGGCACCTAATTAACTATTTCATTGTAAGGCATCAAGATCGAAGAGAAGTTCTTGTAACCTTAGCTATGAGATGAGTTGAGTGCTCAATCGACCAAAACTTTATGTGCACCAAACGCAACTAGTCATATGCCCACAAATGCATCATAGACCATCTGCCAGGAAACTAAATTGAAGTATTTTAAAGGATGTGGTCACTTGTAACACCTTCTACAGCACTATTACAGACAAGCTGTCTCATTGTCCAACACTTGATCAAACAACAATGCAACAGACCTAGATGCAGACTGATTGAACATTAAGACAGTGCTTCAAAGCACTGCAGTAGAAACCCTAGGTTCTCCACTCGCCACCATAAAGACTGGTTTGATGAAAATCCTGATGGCATACATGACCTTGCAACGAAGAATAGAGCACCTAACAACTGATTGGCTTATCCTAGCTCCTTTACTCTTAAAAACTGATTTCCAAAATATCAGGAGTGAAACCCAGTAAAAACTGCATGACATGGAGAATAAACGTTGGACAGAGCAAGCAAAAGAGCTGCAAAGACTGGCTGATATTAATAACTAACATGGATTCTACAAGTCCATAAAAAACATCTAGGGGCCAACAAAACACAACATAACCTTTGTTCAATCAGCTGAAGGAGAGCTCCTGAAAGACAAGCTAGCAATCCTATAAAGGTGGAAACAACACTTCAATACTTAACTAAATCAAAGAAACCCGGTGGATAACATCTCAAACGCTCCTCAAGCTGCAGGCTTTGATTTTTTTTTTTTTTATGCAAGGAAGAAGGAACCAAAGGCCATGAGCCCCCAGTAACAGTTCCCTCCAAGAGAAAAACAAAATACAATATAGAGCCAAATTCAAGATCCGATCATTTTGAGATGCCTGGACACAGTGCGTTTGAAAGACTGGAGATCATAGGCAGCAGGAAATACAGACAGAGGGAGACAGTTCCAGAGCTGACCTGTTGCATAAATGAAGGACTGGGAGTAATGGTTAACTCTTGCATTAGAGAGTTGGACAGAAAAAGGATGAGAGTTTGCTGCCAGACGGGTGCTACACGCCCGTCGTAGAGGTGGAGGAATGCAAGCAGACAGTTCAGAGGAGCAGTGACCATTAAAGTAGCGATAGAAAAGAGATAAAGATGCAACAGTGCGGCGAAGAGACAGAGGTTGAAGGGAATCAGTAAGAGGAGGAGAGTTAATGAGACGAAAAGCCTTTGACTCCACCCTATTGAGAAGAGCTGTATGTGGGGAGCCTCCCCACACATGAGAGTTGTACTCCACACAGGGGCGGATAAAACCCCTGTATAGAGTCAACAATTGTGCAGGGGTAAAGAAAGAATGGAGTCGGCTTAGCACACCCAATCTCTTGGAAGCAGATTTTACAAGAGATGTAATATGATCTTTCCAAGATAAGTCCCGAGTAAATGAAGCCCCAAGCATGTTCAAGGATGATGCAGGATTAAGCTGAATATTATTAAACATTAGTGGGTATACCTGTGGAAGATTTTGTCGGGTTGATAGGTGTAAGAACTGAGTCTTAGATGCATTAAAGACAACCATATTATTTTTACCCCAGTCAGAGATACGAGCCAAGTCAGATATTAGATGTGCCATAGCCTCATCCCTTGTTTGTTGAAGTAACTGGTGAGATGGGCGTTGCGGGAACCGAATGGAAAGGTGAAGGGTGGAGTCATCAGCGTATGAGTGGATAGGGTTAGATGTACAGCTTAGAAGATCATTGATGAATAAAAGGAAGAGAGTTGGTGATAGGACAGAGCCCTGAGGAACACCACTGTTGATAGATCTAGGAGAAGAACGATGGCCGTCTACAACAGCGGCTATAGAACGACCAGAAAGGAAGCTAGCGATGAAGGCACAGATAGAAGGATAGAAACCGTAGGAGGGCAGTTTGGAAATTAAAGATTTATGCCAGACTCGATCGAAAGCCTTTGAGATGTCAAGTGCAATGGCAAAGCTTTCGCCAAAGTCCCGAAAGGAGGATGACCAGGAGTCTGAAAGGTAGGTGAGAAGATCGCCAGTGGAGCGTCCCTGACGGAACCCATATTGACGATCAGAAAGAAGGTTGTGATATGAAAGATGCCTTAAAATTTTTCTATTAAGAACTGACTCGAAAACTTTTGAAATACAGGACGTTAAAGCAATTGGACGATAGTTGGAGGGTTGGGAGTGGTCACCCTTCTTTGGGACTGGCTGAATGAGAGCAAACTTCCAGCAAGAAGGAAAGGTACAAGTTGACAGACAAAGGCGAAAGAGTTTGCCTAGGCAGGGTGTAAGCACAGAAGCACAGTTCTTGAGAACAACAGGAGGGACCCCATCAGGCCCATGTGCCTTGTTAGTACTGAGGCCAGTGATGGCAGAAAATACATCAACTGAAGAAATTTTAATGTCAGCCATGAGGAAGTCAGAGGGGGGAAGTGATGGAGGAACAGCACCGGAATCATCTAAGGTGGAATTGGAGGAGAAAGTCTGTGCGAAGAGATCTGCTTTATCAGTAGAAGAAATAGCTACAGAACCATCAGAGTAGAAAAGAGGAGGGAAGGATGATGAGATAAAGTTGTTAGAAAGATTTTTGGCAAGGTGCCAGAAGGAGCGGGAAGAATTCGAGTTGGAGAGTTGAGAGCATTTAGTATGGATGAAATTATTTTTAGTAGAACGAAGAACAGACTTAGCACGATTCCAGGCAGAAACGTAAAGATGATGTGATTCAGGGGTGGGTTGGCTCCGGTACCTTTTGTAGGCCCTCTCCTTGTTGCGGACAGCATTAGAACAAGCGTGATTAAACCAAGGCTTTCTTGCATTAGTCAAAGGATATGAGAAAGGAATGTATGCTTCCATGCCCGAGAGAATAACCTCCGTAATGCGCAAGGCACACTCAGATGGCTCACGGCCATGGAAGCAATAATCATTCCAGGGAAAATCAAAGAAGTCCCACCTACAATTGCAGAAACTGTTCAGGCCGTCTGAGCTAGGAAAAAAAAAAAAAAAAAAAAAAGTTTCGGGCCCTGATGGCATACCGTCAGAATTAATCAAAGAGGATGGCCAGTTAGTCCATCACCTCCACCATAATCCCATACTGTCTCTCTGAAACCAAAAACAAATTCCACCAGAATGGCTTGCTTTTGATACTGTAACAACCTACAAGAAAAAAAGGGACTGCTCAAACTGGGAGAACAACAGTCATCTCCCTCATTGTGAATGCAAACAACATACTAGCCAGGATAATGTTTTTCAGATTGACAGTACGTTTGACTAAGTCGACACTTCCAGAAACAATGTGGATTTTGGCGGAGTAGAAGTACCTGTGATATGATCTCTGTTGCTGAACTGATACTTGTGAAATGCCATCAGCAGAACTGTGACTTATACAGTATATTGCATTCATCGATCTTGCAAATGCATTTGATACTGTCATCAGAAAAATTTTATGGAATGCTCTTTAAAAATTTGGAGTTCCAAGCAAATTTCTTACCACCAAGACCATTCAACGTGGACTTGGGTGTAAAGCAAGGATATGTCCTGGCTCCTGTCATTTTCAACATCTAGCTCACAGCATTCACCCCTGTAAGTCACCAACAAATGAACCCTAATGATGGAATACAATCCTAATTCCATCTAAACGGTAACTTATATAATGGCAGACGTCTTTAAGCAGGTTCAAAGAGTAAAAAGCTCATTTTCTAGATCTACAAGTACAGTACGTTGATGACTGTGCTGTGCTTGAACATACCCCACAAGCTCAACAAGAGAGTCTCACCATCGTTTCCAATGTAAACTTTGCAATGGGCCTCTAAGTAAATGTAAATAAAACATAAATAACATCTCAGAGATACAACCCAACAGAGCATCTAGCACTTCAGGTCAGAGGTGAAGATGTAAAACATTTGGAGATTTTTACGTGTCATGGAAGTGTGTTCATAATCAGACATAATCATGATGCAGAAGTCCTTGCACGTTTCAACCACACCTCAACCTCTCTTGGTCTGTCTCAGATCTAGAGTCTTTGAAAACACCAACTTCAGAATTGAGATGAAAGGATCAGTATATACAGTTTCATGCCTCTCCACCCTATTGTTCGGTGATTAATCCTGGACTACTTACCAGCATCACATCAGACAGCTTTATTTATTTCATATCCAATGATTACAGCGCATCCTATGACTCACATCGGAGGATAAACTCCCACACTCACATATTCTCCAGTGGGCAAAGAAAAACAGCACAGAAATCATACTAGCTAAAAAGCATCTGTGATGGGTCTGACACGTGTTCCACATGCCTGAGGCCTGTCTGGCCTTTTTCCGCTATGCTTACAATATCTACAATATCTTGGTGTCCAGTCCGTCAACCTCGTGCTCCATCAGTTATCCCTTATTCCTACTACATGGCCTGCCCACCTCCATTTCTGTTCTTTTATAACCTATAATATCTTTGACTTAAGTCTGCTCTCTCACCCAAGTTGATCTCTTCCTGTCTCTTAAAGATACTCCTAACACTGACCTTTACACTGCTCACTGAGAATGGATTAGTTTACTTTCCATCGATTTTGTCAGTTTCCAGGTCTCACAACAGTAGGTCATAGATGGAATTATACATTTGTTGTATACTTTTCGTTTCATACGTATTGGCAAGCTACTTCTCATAATGTCTCTGTGTTTAGCAAAAGCTTTCCATCGTACTGTAATTCGTCTTTTTATATCGCTATCATGGTCTTTCGTAAATTTTACATGGAATGTAAGGGGTGCAAATGATGAGGTGAAAGAAAGAAAGACTGTCCAGGTGCTCGAGGGTGCGAGAGTGGATGTATGTGGATTAACTGAAACTAAATGGCATGGTGAGACTGTGAGAGAATGGGGGTATGGATGGTGTATATGTGCGGGAGTAGGTGAGAATGAGAGGGCAAAAGAAGAAGTGTGTATAGTTGTGAGTGACAGACGCAAGGAGACTATAGGAGAGTATGGATCAAGTGGTTCAAGGATTGTGTGGGTAAGAGTGAAAATTGGACTACAAATGTGAGCGACTGTGTGTATGTGTATGCATCAACGCAAGATCGTGCAAGGAGAGTGAGAGAAGAATTCTGGAAAATGTGGAAGCGAGCTTGGAAAAGTTTGAAAGAAAGGAGAGAGTGTTTTTGATTGGAGATATGAATGGAAAAGTAGGGAATGTGAAGGAGGATGGAATAGTTGGTGAGCGGGGTGTGCCTGCAGGAATGGATGAGAATGGCAGTGCATTGCCTGGAGGGGGTTGGTCATAATTAATACCCCCTTCAGGCACAAAATGATCCATAGGTATACGTGGTGAGTGATGAGAAGAGTAGATGATGAACTGAATGAACAGAAGGCAATGATTGATTATGTGTGTGTGGATGAAAGGATAAGAAGGTGTGTAATGGATGTAAGAGCATAGAGAGGTTCGGAGAGTGGACTTTCGGACATCCAGTTGGTGGTGGTCAGGATCAAAGTCCAAAAAAAATGGAGAAATAGAAGAAGGGAAAGACAGGAGGAAGCAGTTCTTACAAGGGGAGTAGAAAAGTTACAAGAGGATGGAAAAAAGGCAGAATATAAGAGGGAAGTGGAGGAGCGATTGGGTAAATATAGATTGGAGTGGATGGGGGACGTGGAAGGTGTGTGTAAGATATTCACAGAAGAAATCTATGCAGCATGTGAGGTGGTACGTGAGATGAAGGGAAGACAAAAGAGAATGCAGGGAACAGTAAGGTGGACTGATGAGGTGAGAGAAGCTGTGGCACAAAAGAAGAAAGCATAGAGTGAGTGGATGAGAAACAAGGGTATTGAAGAAGTTGAGAGATGGAAGAGAGAGTTACATATAGAGAGGAAGATTACTGGTGTCCTCTGTTCATAAAATATCTGTAATAGTTAGACTTGAATAGCTGTGGGTTGATATTTGGACGGAAACAACTCTGGGGAAGTGAGTTCCAGAGAGATGCAGTTCTGAGAATGAAAGAATTCTGACAGGCAGAAGTTCTGCAATATGGCTGAGTGACATTCCAGTCATGAGCGCTACCAGATGCCCGTGTAGCACGAGGGAAGGCATGGAGATGTATGATTATTCCCCTCTACAAAGGAAAAGGGGAAAAAGAAGTGTATGGTAATCATAGGGGCATTTGCCTTCATACTGTAGTGTAATAGGAAAGTTATGGTAGGATACTTATTGACAGAGTTAAGGAAATAACAGAGGAATTAGTTGGAGAAGAACAGGGAGGTTTTAGGAAGGGAAGAGGTTGCGTAGATCAGATAATCATTCTTAAATCTTTAGTGGAAAAGTTTCTAGGGAAGAAAAAGAAGTTGTATGCAGCCTTCATGGATTTGGAGAAAACATATGACAGGCTGGATAAAGAAGGATTGTGAAAAGTATTAAGAATATTATTATGGAGTAGATGGGAAGTTGTTGAAGGCCTTGAAGAGTATGTATGAGGGTGCTAAGGCTGCAGTGCGTGTAGATAGTGAACTGAGTGAATTTTTCTATTTGAAGGTTGGATTGAAACAGGGATGTGTCATGTCTCCATGGTTGTTCAATCTGTATGTGGATCGGGTTATAAAAGAGCTATAAGGTAGGGCACTGGATGTTGGAGCGGTCCTAGTGAAGAGGACAGTATTTGGAAACTCCCTGTACTGTTGTCTGCAGATGATACTGTGTTTTTAAGTGAAGACGAAGTGGAACTGCAAGACTTGGTGGATGAGTTTCGTAGAGTGTGTAAGAAACGGAATCTAAAGGTGAATGTAGGCAAGAGTAAAGTTCTGGTCTTCGTGAGAACTGAAGTCAGTGCATGTACAGTATGACTGGATGGGGAGGAAATGGAGAATGTGAGTGCGTTTAAGTTCTTGGGAAGTGTGATGAGTAAGGATGGAAGTTTAGAGGGTGATGTATTTGAAAGGGTGCAGCAGGGAAGAAAGGTTGCTGGTTCCTTGAAAGCAGTGATAAGAAACAGGGAAGTGAGCATGGGAGTGAAAAAGTTACTACCTGACAGTATTGTGATATCAACTCTAACGTATGGAAGTGAAGCTTGGACTGTGTTGGCGGGACAGAAGTCAAGAGTGAGAACAGTGGAAATGAGTTATTTTAGAGGTGCATGCGGAGTCACATGGAGAGACAGACTGACCATTGAGAAAGTGAAGGAGTGTTGTGGTTTGGATGTGGATTTGATAGGAAGCGTTAGGAGAAACACATTAAGGTGGTTTGGCCATGTAGAGAGGATGGAGAATGGGAGACTGACAAGGAGAGTTAATGTGAGTGAGGTGGAGGGGAGGGGAGAGGGACGGGGAGGTCAAGGATGAGATGGAGGGATGGAGTGGAGAGGTATATGAAAGGGGGGGGGGTGAGCTGGGAGCAGGGCCGTGAAATGGCGAGGGGAAGAGCGACATGGAGGAGATTTGTTTGTAGCCACCCCTTGTTGAATTAAGGCGTCTGGCAATAGATAGATAGATTGATAGAATTGTACTCCTCGACTTCTTGTAGAATTTCTTTGCCTGTTCTGATGACGCTCTTTGGTGGATGTGGATTAAACTTTAGTGTTACTCCGGTTCATCTTTTGCCCTACTTTGAGACTTTCTCTGTTCAGGTCATTTATCATTTCTTGCAATGTCTCTGCTGTTTCTGATGTTAAGACAATGTCCTCTGTCATCTGGATATTCTTAATGGTGTAGCTTTTCTCCATCTATGTTTACTCTTTTGTTTTCCCATTCTAGCTTTCTGAAAATACATTCTAGGCATGCTCTAAATATTTTTAGTGAAATTGTATCTCCCTGACGCACGCCCTTCTCAATCTTAATTGTTCGAGTTTTCATATAATATAACCATGGCAGTTCCTTCTTTATATTTGTGTTTGAGCAGTTTTACAGTGTCCTTATTTACACCTTGTTCTCGAAATGAACTTATAATTGCTATATGTTCCACTGAATCAAAAGCCTTGTCGTAATCAACAAAACCTAAGCACGGTGGTTTATTATATTCTGCAGTTTTCTCAATTAACTGATTCATTGTGTGTAGATGATCAATAGTCGAATACCTGCTTCGGAGTCCTGCCTGTTCACGAAGTTGGTTTTCTTCGAATTTGTTGTAATTCTGTTCGTAAGGATTTTAGTGAAGAGTTGGTAAATTACTGATAATAAGCTAATGGGTCGATACTAAGATCTTTTGAGTCGCCTTTTTGGTAAAGTAAAATAACTATTGCATTACGCCGTGTTTTAGGAATTTTCTTTCTTGTACATTCAGTTATCAAGAGGGCAAGCCTGTTTTATTCTTTTACTCTTGCATCCAAAAGGAAATCTGCTCCTATTCCATCTTCTCCAGGAGCCTTCCCTCTTTTCATATTATCAAGAGAAATGTTTACCTTTTAAGGTGTTACCTCAGGTATTTCTCTCGTGTCAATTGGAAAGTTAGCCATTGGTATTACGGTCCTTGATGGATACAGTTCTTTGTAAAATTCTTTAAGTCTCTTCACCGTCTTATCTCTGCAGTTAATGACTTAATCGTTTTGGTCTTGCAGTGGTATAATTTGTTGCATTCCTAGTGCCATTTTACTTTGGAGATGTTTCAGACTTCTTCATCTTTTGATTATATATATATATATATATATATATATATATATATATATATATATATATATATATATATATATATATATATATATATATATATATATATATATATATTGTTACGGAACAGAGAAAGATAATGTGCACTTTAAGTGAGAATACTAAAAATCATTACTGTCCCGTAAAGTTCCAAGTTCAAAACAAAAGAGGTAAAATTACAAGTTAAAGTTTAATGCTCAAACTAACAACAAAACATTCAGGACTCATAAGGATAATGTAATGGCAAAAACAGGTTAAATATATGGTTAACTGCAATAGCCTCTATTATCACAAAATTAGCATGAGTAAATTTATCTAAGTCAGCCCTGTTAAAATGAAATACCAGATAATACTCAGTGAATGCCAGATATATTATTACAGATACAAAATATTATTAATGATGGCTGACATTAAGAACCTTACATAAATTACAAAAAACCTTACTAGGCCTAAGAATTAACCTTATGCTACACAGTACAAGAAAAAATGCAACAACACTTATACTCAAATTACACACAGCTGCTAGATGGTTGGAGACTTCCTGAGCACTCACAATAATAACAACTGTACAGGAGAGGACAGAGATGTGAGCAAAATGAGGATTAGATCTAAGTGGCAATAATGCAGAGACTGAGCTCATTATATAGAGGCCGGCAGAGCTTGATACAACTTGTAAGAAGGACGCGGAAATGAAGCCAGAGGGGACAAAGAGTTGACACTCCTGCTCTGAACAACAGAAAGAACGACTTACTCTACTATAAGGGAGGACGGGGGGAGTGAGGTAGAACACGCTCGTGATCAAACATGCAGCATACTGTACGTTAGAATTACACAAAGGATGATGAAATCATAGGCTATGTAACACCTCCCCACAAAGAAAAAAGAAATTTACAAAGGAAATTTCTTATTACTCTAAAACAATCTGTCTAAAGTCTAGATAAGCAATCTGCAATAACATTTTCTTTCCCCTTGACATGTTGTATGTCTAATGAATACTCCTGAAGAAGTAGACTCCATCTTGTCAATCTCTGAATTTTATCTTTAAACTTACTAAGTAATTTCAGTGGGTTATGATCGGTATAAATGACTATGGGGTCAAAACCAGAACACAAATAAAATGAGAAATGCTGTAAACCCAAAATCAAGGCCAACAGCTCTTTCTCAATAGTTGAGTAGTTCTTTTGAGGTGGAGTGAACTTCTTACTGTAATAAGATACAGGATGTTCAATACCCTGATCATCCTCTTGCAGCAAAACAGCCCCAGCTCCTGTATTACTTGCGTCAACAGCCATCTTAAAAGGCTTAGCAAAATTTGGAGTAGCGAGCACTGGCTGACTTAATAGGATAGCTTTAAGTTTGTTGAAAGAGGATTCACAGTTAACGGTCCAGACAAATTTAACTCCCTTTTTCAGTAGGTCTGTAAGTAGTGATACAAGAATAGAAAAGTTAAGATCAAATCTCCTGTAATAACCTACCGTTCCCAAAAATCTTTGTAGCTCTTTCCTACTTTTAGGTCTGGGAAGATCACTTATAACCTGAACCTTAGCTCCTGGTGGTGCAACATGTCCATCACCAATTACGTACCCAAGGTACTGAACTTTAGCTTGACCAAACTCACACTTTGATAAATTAGCTACAAGATTAGCCTGAACCAAATGCTCAAGAAATTTACTGACATGGCATAGGTGATCTTTCCAGTTGTCAATGAAGATTAATACATCATCAATATAAACAACACACCCTGCCAAACCCTCTGTTACAACATTCATGAGCTTCTGAAATGTGGCTGGTGCATTCTTCATACCATATGGCATTACAGAACATGCAAAAGTCTTTCCTAGTGTTACAAAACATGAGATCTCCCTAACGCGTTCAGTCATAGGTACTTGCCAGTATCCCTTTAACAAATCAAACTTACTTATGTACCTAGCCTTTCTGATCTTGTCTATGCAATCTTCCACGCAAGGGAGAGGGTAAGTGTCTGTTTTGGTTATCTGATTAACACGTCTGTAGTCGATGCAAAGCCGCTGTGACCCACCTGGCTTAGGGACTAGAGTGACAGGAGAACTCCACTCGCTCTGACAGGGCTCAATCATCTTGTGGTCCAACAGGTAGCCAAGCTCCTTCTGGATGAGAGGAACTTTCACTGGGTTCACACGGTAAGGAGGCAGTTTAATTGGCTTTGCGTCTCCAACATCGACATCATGCATCAACACAGTGGTTCTTCCTGGAGTGGCACGGAACACTTGCGGGTACTCCTGCAGTAATGCCGAAAACTCCTGCCTTTCCTCGGGAGGTAGATGAGAAAGCTTAGTCTGGATCTCATTCATGATATCAGGATTCTTCCCCAAACTATCACTCAGGCTCATGCTGCATGGGAGAACTTCACTTGCACACTCGGGTGGAACAGCTACAGTGCAGACTGGATTATTTTCGTCCCGCCTGTGATATAACTTTAGCATGTTGATGTGACAAAGTTGCTTGTTCTTTCTACGATCTGGTGTGGCGATGACATAGTTGACATTACTGAGTTTCTTCTCCACGAAATAAGGACCACTAAACTTGGCTTGAAGAGGTTGCCCATGAACTGGTAGCAGAATCAAAACCTGATCTCCTGGCTGAAAGTGGCGTAACCTGGACTTCTTATCATACCAAGTCTTCATCTTCTCCTGAGCAGCTCCTAAATTCTCTCTCGCCAGCTGTAAAGCAGTGGACAGCCGTTCTTTGAACTTCATCACATACTCCAGCAGGTTGACGTCATCTTCCTCCGACAGCCAGCATTCCTTGAGTAACTTAAGGGGTCCTCTTACTTCATGGCCAAACAGTAGTTCAAAAGGTGAGAAGCCCAGTGATTCATTTGGAGATTCTCTTGCGGCAAACACAACGAATGGAAGACTTTTATCCCAGTCTTTCTGATGTTCCAAATAGTATTTCTTGAGCATCACTTTGAGTGTTTGATGATATCTCTCCAACGCTCCTTGGGTCTGGGGATGGTAAGCTGAAGACGTGATCTGGGTGATGCCCAACTCTTTCAGAGACTGCTTGAAAACGTTTGACACGAAATTACTTCCCCGGTCTGACTGTACCGCCTTGGGCAGATCAAACTTTGTGAAGAACCCTAGCATTTCCTTAACCACGTTCTTTGCTGAGATATTTCTAAGTGGAATGGCTTCAGGATAACGAGTAGCCATATCAATCAGGGTCAACACATAAGAAAATCTTGAAGAAGTCTTAGGAAGAGGGCCAACAATATCCACCAACACACGGGTGAATGGCGCCTCAAAAGGAGGAATGGGAACTAGAGGTGCAACCTTTTCGGTCTGATTACACTTCCCCACAACTTGACAGGTGTGACAAGACTTACAATACCAGGAAACATCCCTGAAAATACCTGACCAGTAGAAGTGTTTCAAAATGCGTGCCACAGTCTTCCTCACTCCAAGGTGTCCTGCCAAACTGGAATCATGAGCCACTCTAATGATATCCTGCCTACAAACACGAGGGATGACAACTTGATGTACAACCTCCCATTCACAGTTGGCTGATGCTGTTGGGGGTCTCCACGTCCTCATAAGTACTCCCGACTTTATATAATAACAAGTAGAAGCACCGGCTGACTCTTCCTCACTGGAAGCAGAGTTAGCTAGACCTTTCAACTCAGGGTCAGCAACCTGCAACTCAACCAACTCTTGACGAGACAAATTATCAACACTACGGGGTACTGCCTCATCTGGTGAGTGGTCCAAATTAGCAAGAAAAGTGTCAGCTAGGATAACATCATCATCATCATTATCCTCTAAGTCACCAGTAACTTTAGACTTAGCCCTAGTGACAGCACATGCAGAGAACACATCAGGGACATCACAATCCTGGGCTGCAGCCACTGGCTCACTAGACAACTGAGGAGCTGGACACACTTGACTTCCACCAATATCATTTCCAAGTAAGAAAGTTACACCTGACATTGGGAGTGTCTCAACCAACCCAACCATAACGGAACCATTAACAAAACCAGACTCTAAATTCACTCCGCACAGAGGGACAGAGAAGTAATTGTTCCCTACACCTTGTAAGATTACAGTTTCATCAGAGGGATTAACATTAGATCCTAGAACACTGGTCAGCATAAGGGATTGGCAAGCACCTGTATCACGATATATTTTAACTGATTTCCTGTCATTACTGTCCAGAGGACTGAGAAAACCATCAGACAGGAAATTAGCACATGAACTCTTGAGAGTGTCACCCACGTTACTGCTCAAAAGAGGTGCTCCATCATGAGAATTTAAGTTGCCCCTCAAAGCAGGTTCAGTTAACTCAGTTAAAGAATTCTGGGAACTCTCAAGAGTGGACACTAGACCAATTGACTGAATATTTAAAGACTCCTTTTTGTTCACATCACGCTGTCTCCTGAAACATTTCTTCGTAGTATGACCAAGCTTACTACAATAAGTACATTTACTTTTCTGAAATCTAGAGGTGAAGCTGGTAGGCTATTTACTTCCTGAGAAACATCATCTTTATTCTCTTTCCTGTTACCTGTACTCTGAGTAGAGGCAACGTACTTACTCTCAGCTTTCCCTTTTTCTTTAGAATATCTCTTGTGAGTGAGAACATATTCATCAGCTAAAACTGCAGCATCAGACAAATTATCTATTCTTCTCTCATCAAGATATAGGCTTACATCTTTATTAACACACCTTTTGAAATCCTCCAGCAAAATCATCTGCTTAAATTTGTCAAAATCAGAATCCACATTCTTAGAATTTAACCACTGCTCTAACAGATCTTCTTTGATTTTTGCATACTCAACATGGGATTGCTTATCTTGTTTATAAGTTGTCCTAAATTTTACTCTATAGGCTTCAGGAACAAGTTCATAGGCCTTAAGAATCAAGCTCTTAACTACATCATAATTATCAGATTGATCCTGAGGCAAAGATGCATAAATTACTTGAGCTTTACCGGTGAGAACAGTTTGAAGGAGTACTGGCCAATACTTTTTGGGCCAATTAAAACCTGTAGCTACCCTCTCAAACAACTGAAAATACTTTGTTAAATCAGATTCATTAAAAGGAGGGACAAGTTTAACATTTTTAGCCACATCAAAATCATCAGAGCTAGATGATCCAGTTCCACCTTGTTTCATGCGATACTCATGGTCTGCCTGAATCCTAGCAATTTCAGTTTGTGCCTCCTGAATACGAGCCTGAGACTCAGCCTCCTTAGCATTTGCCTGAAATTCTGCCTCCTTAACACGAGCCTCCTGCAGGGCTAGCTGTAACTTAGCTAATTCAATCTGCGTTTGCTCATTTGGAGGAGTTACATTAATCAAGCTTTCATTAATCATGTCAACAATTTGATCTTTAGAATGATGAGAGCGAACAGCAATTCCCAATTGTTGAGAAACAAGCTTAAGTTCATTCCTTGTTCTTTTTTCTCCATCACACACTGTTTGCACATTTGACAAAAAATCTTTGGCTTCATCAAGCGTAGTAATAGTAGACATCATGAATAAATCACAGTCACAAAATATCAAGCAATATCCTTATGATAATATCCTGAATATCCTGATAAGAGGTCGCCAAATTTATGTTACGGAACAGAGAAAGATAATGTGCACTTTAAGTGAGAATACTAAAAATCATTACTGTCCCGTAAAGTTCCAGGTTCAAAACAAAAGAGTTAGGTAAAATTACAAGTTAAAGTTTAATGCTCAAACTAACAACAAAACATTCAGGACTCATAAGGATAATGTAATGGCAAAAACAGGTTAAATATATGGTTAACTGCAATAGCCTCTATTAACACAAAATTAGCATGAGTAAATTTATCTACGTCAGCCATGTTAAAATGAGATACCAGATAATACTCAGTGAATGCCAGATATATTATTACAGATACAAAATATTATTAATGATGGCTGACAATAAGAACCTTACATAAATTACAAAAAACCTTACTAGGCCTAAGAATTAACCTTATGCTACACAGTACAAGAAAAAATGCAACAACAGTTATACTCAAATTACACACAGCTGCTAGATGGTTGGAGACTTCCTGAGCACTCACAATAATAACAACTGTACAGGGGAGGACAGAGATGTGAGCAAAATGAGGAGTAGATCTACTGTAAGTGGCAATAATGCAGAGACTGAGCTCATTATATAGAGGCCGGCAGAGCTTGATACAACTTGTAAGAAGGACGCGCAAATGAAGCCAGAGGGGACAAAGAGTTGACACTCCTGCTCTGAACAACAGAAAGAACGACTTACTCTACTATAAGGGAGGACGGGGGGAGTGAGGTAGAACACGCTCGTGATCAAACATGCAGCATACTGTACGTTAGAATTACACAAAGGATGATGAAATCATAGGCTATGTAACAATATATATATATATATATATATATATATATATATATATATATATATATATATATATATATATATATATATATATATATATATATATATATATATATATATATATATATATATATATGGAGGGGGTCTGTTTGGAAAGACTCTATAGCTAGCATCATCTGATTTATTTTGATGGTGCAGAAGCTCATTCATATTTGTCATCAGTAACCTATTGTCGTAAGATTAATTTGTAATCATGTCTAAATTTGGTTTTGTCTGACGCATCGAAATAGTTTCGTTTTAATGGTGGCAGGCAGACTTCAACACACATGCTACGTAGCTCTGGGGGATGGGTAAAAGTATGTTTATCATTTGGTCTGTTACGGACTGCTACATCACCAAACTGTAATCGAAATATTGAGACTACGAAATTCTAGAGACCAGGAAAGGGGGGAAAGGGGGTTTGAGGGCAAGTGAAGGATAGGCAGGTGGGGTGTTAAAACTGATCCTTGAAATTGCATATATTTTATCGACTAGTGTTCCAGTGTGTTAATGATAAACGACAGAAAACGTACACGGCATGTATTAAAATCACACACACTCATAGCATATTGTCACGGATAATTAACAAATTGCAATGGTAAGGATAGGATTTGACGAGGGGGGAAGATATACCTAAATTTCTCGTACTGTGGTGTAGTAATTATTCAGGAAAAAAATACTTGAGACACTCTTTTTGTTAAGGTGTCCATTATGTTCAGCTACAACTCATCACATGTTCACTGAAATTCACTTAATTAAATATGCTACAAGAAGAAGGTCCCTGATAGTGCCACACCCTCACCCACCAATTGGTCTAGGGGCAGCACATTTGGCTTGCCTTCAGGCTCTTGCCCTTCAACCAAATGCTCTGAAATGCGAATTGTTTCATTCTTGTTTGACCATTAACACTTCCACCAACATTTATTCAGATTCGACCTAACGCATTTGAGCTGATCTTGCCCTACGACCTTGGCCTTTGACCTTTAGCTGTGACCTTGAACTTAAAAAGGTTTACTATAAAATTTAATCCTTGTAACCCTGTCTTATTCCTCATATTCCGCAAAGTTTTGCTTCACACAAATATAAACCTTTAAAGCTGATCTGGAATAGGACCTTGACCTCCAAACTAATGGCCTCGGAAGCGATAGGTCAATCCCTTGGCTGAACCTCAGTCATTCAACTAAATTAGGTTCAAATTATATAAAAATTTTGGTAGTACTTTGGAAGTAATGCGAGTTTAAGTGGCTGGGGAATGACTGGGAAAAGGAGGGAGGTGAGAAGACAGGAAGAAATCAGTAGGATAGAAGTTGTGGAAGCAATGAAGAAAGTTAAATTGGGGAAAGCCCCAGGAATTGATGAAGTGTGTGGTGAAATGCTGAAGCATGGGGGAGAGATAGTAGTAGAATGGATGTGGAAGATGTGCAGATTGGCCTGGGAGGAAGGTAGAGTCCCGGGGGATTGGAAGTCAGGTATAATTATTCCCTTGTACAAAGGAAAAGGGGAAAAAGAAGTTTGTGGTAATCATAGGGGCATTTGTCTTCGTAGTATATTAGGAAAAGTGTATGGTAGGATACTTATTGACAGAGTTAGAGAAAGAACAGAGGAATTAGTTGGAGAAGAACAGGGAGGCTTTAGGAAGGGAAGAGGTTGTGTAGATCAGATATTCATTCTTAGATCTTTAGTGGAAAAGTTTCTAGAGATGGGTAAGAAGTTATATGCGGCTTTCATGGATTTGGAGAAAGCATATGACAGGGTGGATAGACAAGGATTGTGGAAAGTATTAAGAATATATGGAGTAGATGGGAAGTTGTTGAATGCTGTGAAGAGTATGCATGATGGTGCTAAGGCTGCAGTGCGTGTGGATGGTGAACTAAGTGAATTTTTCCCTTTGAAGGTTGGGGTGAAACAGGGATGTGTCATGTCTCCATGGTTGTTCAATCTGTACATGGATGGGGTAGTAAAAGAGGTACAAGGTAAGGTAGTGGATGTTGGAGTGGCCCTGGTGAGAGAGGATAGTGTTTGGAAACTCCCTGTACTGTTGTTTGCAGATGATACTGTGTTGTTGAGTGAAGACGAAGGGGAGCTGCAAGGCTTGGTGGATGAGTTTGGGAGAGTGTGTAAGAAACGGAATCTAAAGGTGAATGTAGGGAAGAGTAAAGTGATGGTCTTTGAGAGAGGTAAAGCCAGTGAACGTACATCGAGGTTGGATGGTGAGGAATTGGAAAATGTGAGTACGCTTAAGTACTTGGGTAGTGTGATGAGTAAGGATGGAGGTTTGGAGGGTGAAGTGCTTGAAAGGGTACAGCAGGGAAGAAAGGTTGCTGGTTCTTTGAAAGCAGTGATAAGCAACAGGGAAGTGAGCATGGAAGTGAAAAAGTTACTACATGACAGTATTGTGATACCAACTCTAACTTATGGAAGTGAAGCTTGGACGTTGTTGGAAGGACACAAGTCAAGATGAGAGCAGTGGAAATGACTTATTTAAGAGGAGCCTGTGGAGTCACATAGAGAGACAGGCTGACGAATGAGGATATAAAGAAGCGTTGAGGTGTGGATGTGAATGTGATAGGAAGCGTTATGAGGAACACACTGAGGTGGTTTGGTCATGTGGAGAGGATGGAGGGTGAGAGACTGACGAAGAGAGTGTATGTGAGTGAGGTGGAGGGGGGAAGAGGGAGGGGGAGGCCGAGGATGAGATGGAGGGATGGGGTGGAGAGGTATATGAAAGAGGGGGGTGTGAGTTGGGAGCAGGTCAGTGAAATTGCGGGGGACAGGGCGACGTGGAGGCGATTTGTTTGTGGCCACCCCAAACGGGATTGAGGCGTCTGGGAATAGATAGATAGACTTTCATCACACACAAACAGATGAGTTGAAATTTGATCATGCCTTGTGACCATGACCTTATATTGTTCTCAGATCGAATCCCTTCCTTCTTGTCGTACGTTTAATCTTTCCACAAGGTTGATTTTAATTGGATAAAAGCTTTTTCGGTTGACCTTAGCACTTTGATTTAACCCTATAACCTTTATATATTTTTCAGTAAACAATGTCAATCCCTAGACTGACCCTCAACCCTTCAGTTAAGTTAGATTAAAGTCAGATAAACTTTATTTTCTTCACAGAAAGACAGACAACCTGACACGCAGACACATAACGTCGAACAGAACATAGAAACCACTCTTAAATCCCAAGTGCAAGTGTAATAAATCTATGTAACACTACACCTCATCCTGACAAATGAAGTCTCTTGAAAAATATTAGTGTGAAACAAGATAAGCATGAAAGAGTGTTCATATTAGGGAAGGTGTGTGAGACGAAAGGAAGTGAGGGAAGTAACTGTGAACAAAGGTGTGGCAATGTGAAGAGAAAGACCGTGTACGAAGGAAGGGGAGGATAAAGAGGAAAAATATTAGGAGGAGAGCTTGTGGAGAAAGAGTGGGCGAGAAATTGACATATCTAGAATGGAGCATGATGTGTAGTAGTATATTGGGTGTGAAAGAAGAATGGGTTAAGATGCCAGTTTGAGGAGGTAAGGGTGTGTAAATTGTGAACCAAGACAGACATACAGACATTCAGACAGACAGGCAGACAGACAGAGAGTGAGAAAGGGAGGTGGATAAGTGGGTGTGGATGACGTGGTTTGTGCGTGTAGCAGAAGGTGAGTAAGAGGTAAAAGGAACGGGTAGTGTGTGAAGGAAAGGAAGCTTTAAGAGAATCCAGTTCTTCATCATTTCTATTTTCATATTCCCATTACGCGATCGTGAAGTTAGAAATCATTTAGGAAAATTATATTCTTGCACGATCATCCATTAGTCGAACCTCAAAAGGAAAGGAGGATTCGTTCGAACCCTTCAAACTCCGTTTGCTTCCATGCCTAATATTTACTCTCTGTATATACAAATTGATTCTGCAAAACATGTTATTTTGTGTACGAGTATAATGAATTTTTAATTTAAAATTCTTAAGTGGATACCATGCTGTAATCTATTAACAAGACTTCTGATATCAGTTGCTTCAGTGCACTCACGTTTTACCTAGCCTGAGCCAAGTCCCACACTTGCCAAAATGAATACTACGCTATATTCGTCAATATTATATGTTACAAATAGCCTACCGCACCTACATTCCATATGGATGTAATATGCATAAACATACATTATACCAACCACTTCATCCTATATGGGCAGGAAACTCAAACACTATGATATGATTGTGATAACAAGGTTTGCCAACCCTATTCATACACCTGAAGCTACAATTTAAACAAACACAGTTCTGTCACATCTACGAGAAGGAACCAGCCTCTGTAACAGTTATCAGTGCTGGCAATTGTACATCATTAGTTAAACAGTAGGGACGCATACAATACGGTTACCCCTAGAATATCACAGAGAGTACTGAACATTTTGAGTTAGTTAATGGGTGATATTATGGGGAGGCTAGGTAGCATTACGGGGGGTGGTGTATGGCTGCCAGAACGCTGAATATGACCATCTGGGTTGAATGGTTCTGTCCCTGGGTTGATGGGAGGTGGCGGGGGGGGGGGTATGGTGCGGGAAATGGACAAGGGTTACCGTTGGTCGGTCGGGAAGGGGGTGGTAGTGAGGAGTCGGACCATTGATCTCACTCACTGTAGTTGGGGTGAGGGGCTGGAGATGTGTAGGTGTGTTTATTTGTGGTGGTGAGGTTTAAGTTTGAGGGTTATGGTGAGGGAATGGGTGTTAAGGCACAATGAGCAGCTCGGATGACAGAAGCAACGTGTGATGTGATGGGAAGGCGGGAGAGACTGGGTGCTTTATGAGGAATGTGAAGTATGGGGGTGTCTGAGGGTTGGGTAGGTGTGGTGGCAAGAGAGGAAATAGAATTGGGTGTGGGAGGGTGAATGTCTTTAGGTAAGGGATGAGGTGGCGCTGGGGATGCAGGAGTAGCAGTAGGTGGAAATGAGAGTGGCGCTGAAGGAATGGAGACTAATACTGGGGCCTGTAGAGCAGGAGTAACGTGTTGTGATGGTGGGGGAGGAGGGGTACAGTGTGGCTGAGTAGGAGGGGGACTTGATGTTGGAGTGGTGGGTCGATGCAGGGGAAGCGTGCTGGCCTGATTCTGTCAGTGGTGATTGTGTGTAGCGGTTTGGTGGAGGTTGTGGGCGTGTGATTGGTAGGGCAGTTATCGCAACTTGTGAGGCAAGGAGGAAGGAGAGAGACATTGAAGCTGTGGCATCGAGGATGAACTGCCCTAGTAGGCGAAGGTCCTCTCTGTAAACCAGTTGCAGCCAGAGAGTGCTGAATATTCTCTTTCTCTATGGAGAGAATGGTTAAGAGGACAATTGGAACGGCTTCTACCCACCGAGCCGAGTGTGATTGGACTTTGAGTGCCTCCTTCGGTTTCCTGTGGAATTGCTCCACCATGCCCTTGCTTTGAGGATGATAAGCGGTAGTCCGATGTCGAGTCGTGTACAGGAACTGCATCATATTTTGCCCGGTGTGTGATTCAAACTGTACGTCACAGTCCGTAATGATTGCATGGGGGCCACCAAACCTGGCAACCCAGCCTACAGTCAAGAGGTAAGCTGTGCATTCCGCCATGATGTCCTGCACGGGAATGGCTTCAACCCACCTGGTTAGTCAGTGCAAGTATGTACGGTCACTCGTAAAAGAAGTGGTACTGTACCTCGCTAGCCAATCCCTCCGCGTTTCGTGTGGTAACACTGTATCCTTTGCAACTTCGGATGACTCGAGTTGGGCTTTGAGATAAAATGCCTGAGTGAACCCCGATTCGAATTTAGTTTCACTTCCTGATAAACTAACGTAGCTTTGCCGTGTGCGAAAATGTTCTTCATAATATTGCTTTCTATATTAAATAATCGCTTCATAATGCAAGCGGCAAATCAGTAGATAATGTAATGGTAAACACTGCCATAATGAATCATCTATCATTCACATTAAAACATGAGAGGAAGCACAAAAAAAATTACGATGTCGTATCTGCCAACGATTTCCAACTATTCCCCATACAGTTCAAAGCATTCCGATGAAGTCATTATTATAACTTTGACCCCGTAGCCTGTGTGACGTTACGTATAAAAATTTAATATCACATTACCGACAGCAGTTGCTACGTCGGTACACGTCCCGGAGAGACCAATAATTAATCTTGTACTGACGCGACACATTATAAACATCTTAAGGCTAAATAAAAAAAATGACATTCACATGAGGCTTCTTAATTTTAAAGGCGGCATGCCTTCATGATGTGTAATTACGAGGCAGGCAACAACACCATGGTGAGCTAAGGACACCTCTTTGACATTATCGTGGCTTCATTGTTTTGGCGAGGATTGTAAAATAATGGTGATCTCGATGACCTTGTCAGAAGAAAAATTTTCTAAGATGCATAATCAACATCCGATTTTATGACGTATTACCGGATAAAGTACTGTATATTACCGGGGGAATGATATTTTTATAACTAAAGAACAGTGTACTACTAAAATAGAAATAGTTATACTTCTATTAGGCCAAGACTTCCAGATCACTTCTGTAGAAATACTGCATTAAGTACCTAGCGAAATTTTCACAATTATGTATTTCTGCATTATCGTTCGTTCATAGTTTTTTTTCTTTTTTCCTACGTGTATGGTTAGGTATTTCATGTTTTTCAGGAAAAATAATATGACATTGAGATGTGTAACTACGTTAGTGTTACGTTTTTGTGCAATTATTCTTAGATAATGCATCCTCTGAATATCTTACACTAAATTTTAGCATTTCACTGTTGGCGCCATAATGATCATGCAGTACAAGATGAATTTTTACAGTAGCTGAGCTACGTATCACTGACCGAGTTGCATTTTAATGCAAATATTCCCTTTATCGTCTCAATCCCTGAATTTCATAGATTATGCATATGACAGGGTGGATAGAAAAGGATTGTGGAAAGTGTTAAGAATATATGGAGTAGATGGGAAGTTGTTAAATGCTGTGAAGAGTATGTACGATGGTGCGAAGGCTGCAGTGAGTGTGGATGGTGAACTAAGTGAATTTTTCTCTTTGAAAGTTGGTTTGAAACAGGGATGTGTCATGTCTCCATGGTTGTTCAATCTGTACATGGATGGGGTAATAAAAGAGGTACAAGGTAGGGTAGTGGATGTTGGAGTGGCCCTGGTGAGAGAGGATAGTGTTTGGAAACTCCCTGTACTGTTGTTTGCAGATGATACTGTGTTGTTGAGCGAAGACGAAGGGGAGCTGCAAGGCTTGGTGGATGAGTTTGAGAGAGTGTGTAAGAAACAGAACCTAAAAGTGAATGTAGGGAAGAGTAAAGTGATGGTCTTTGAGAGAGGGGAAGTTAGTGAATGTACAGCGAGGTTGGATGGTGAGGAATTGGAAAATGTGAGTACGTTTAAGTATTTGGGTAGTGTGATGAGTAAGGATGGAGGTTTGGAGGGTGAAGTGCTTGAAAGGGTACAGCAGGGAAGAAAGGTTGCTGGTTCCTTGAAAGCAGTGATAAGAAACAGGGAAGTGAGCATGGAAGTGAAAAAGTTACTACATGACAGTATTGTGATACCAACTCTAACGTACGGAAGTGAAGCTTGGACATTGTTGGAAGGACACAAGTCAAGAGTGAGAGCAGTGGAAATGAGTTATTTAAGAGGAGCCTGTGGAGTCACATGGAGAGACAGGCTTACGAATGAGGATATAAAGGAGCGTTGTGGTGTGGATGAGGATGTGATAGGAAGCGTTATGAGGAACACACTGAGGTGGTTTGGCCATGTGGAGAGGATGGAGGGTGAAAGACTGACGAAGAGAGTGTATGTGAGTGAGGTGGAGGGGGGAAGAGGGAGGGGGAGGCCGAGGATGAGATGGAGGGATGGGGTGGAGAGGTATATGAGAGAGGGGTGTGTGAGTTGGGAGCAGGGCAGTGAAATGGCGGGGGACAGGGCGACTTGGAGGCGGTTTGTTTGTGGCCACCCCAAACGGGATTGAGGCGTCTGGCAATAGATAGATAGATAGATGCTTGTCCTTCACGATGTACTGTAATTTTAATGTAAGATAACTGTGGAGATATTATCACTGAATTCGGAGGTTGCAATCTCCATCGTGGACTGTGATTCCAAAGCTCGAAGTTCAAGAGCTGAGACTGTCTGTCCAGATTAGTGCCCGTATCAATAATTTCTCCTCTGTAGCTTACCACATATCTGTGAGTGAGGGGATGTGACAGTGCCAGAGTAAAAGCTAGCTTGTCCACATCTCTACAACATATTCGTGGGTGTCAGTGTCAAAGCTAACGCTACACATACATGGGTTGAAGGGATGTTTCACAGCCAGCGCGACAGCTAGCCAGGCCACATCTCTACCACATATGCATGGGTGAAGGGACATGTCAGTGCTAAATCACATGCTAATCTGGCCACATCTCTGCCACATATGCTTAATAAGGGAAAGTTATAGTGACTGATTACTCCATTACCTGGTCACATCTCTGTCACATACAAGTTCATTGGTTACCGTAGTAGTGCACATACGAATTTCAGAAGCTTTAGCTCAAAAGGAAGGAGGACATACTCGTGTGCTGGTTCAGTTTGGCCCATGTACTACTTTTAGTGGCAATAGACCCAGTATGTTGCCCATGAGTGTGCATTTACGCATGCACGCACTCACGCGTGCACGCATACATGCGCACACACACACACACACACACACACACACACACACACCAGGCATGGATTCTGGGTTGGCAGTTGCGTGGTGGATGTATGCCCCCGTATTTTCGGCAGAGCAATGAATATATTAAATGAACTATGACTGCAAAATATAAGTATTAAGTGTCTTCCATAAATGCTTTCATGTCATCATTTCGATGAAAAGTTGGATTTGATGATAAATTGTGGAGGGTTTGACATGAGTTCATACTTTTAAATGTCCAAAGGATCAAGTTACCGTTTTCCAGAGTGCTGCATTCAGCTCTGACCAACCCCCTTTCACATCCATTCATCCCCCCCTCCGACACTCAGACATAGGCCTCCCCCTCCCCACACACAATATCTACGCATATGTTTCTCTGAGGTAATATGATACTCTACACTGCTGCTCAATTTTCGTTCGTTTCTGCATCCTAAATCCCATCCACTGATTGTTGGAGGTTGGACTCATTTGTTCCTTGCAGATGTATTAAGGCTTCACACCTTTAAGTACGATTACGTCTAATTAGCTTGTTTGCTTATTATTAGTACGATTTTACTTGGTAGACTTATTATTGGGGTGTTCGATAATAGTTCTGAATAAACCCCTGCCATCTTGAGGTCATTCGTAACTTACATAAGATTGCCTGGTGGTAATAAGTATTATCACCTAATCATGATGAAGGAGACACTTATTTGATGGAACATTTGCGCCAAAAGTATGATGCTGGATGTTGGTTAGGACAATCACTCTCTTAGTATGTGATTGTCTTTGGGTATTGAGCCCATGACCTGTTCTCTATATAGTTATTAGTGTATTAAAAACCAGCATTAACACTTCTGGTCGTCATTGAAGTAAATGGTGCCCATAACTTCTCATCTACCAATCGAATCGTAGCGCATGTGGTAACTACTTACTGTACAACGAAGAATAACTCCACGATTATTATTTTTTTTTTCAAAACTGTCGGCTCAGTGATGATGGAAGACTGCCTTGTTAGACTTTTCTATTAAACTGTGCTACAGTCCATTGTGATGAGAAGATTCTCTGACTTTGGTGCATGTACTACGCCAAGAAAACCTCCCTGTTAATCCCAGTTGATATTTGACATTGGATATACGTAGTTGTTTACATTTTTTTGTTGCAGTTTTGTCCAAATGGTTAAAATTTAATTGAAAGAATATTTACCTGGTTCACCACTATTTTTTTCTTTTTAAGATAATTTATTATTACCTCGTGCATTATTATGAATTATTCTTTGGTACTGCTCGGCTAAGGGAATATGTCCTGTAATACGAAACATCTTTCCTAATTGAACAAAAAAGCCTAAGACTAGCAGTTAAGGACTGACAGGGAGGATTTCTCGGCGTATTACGTGCACCAAAGTCAGAGAATGATTACGGTAGGTTGACTTTTCCATTACATTGTGTTACCATCCATTATGATAAGATTCTCTGACTTTGATGCATGTAATACGCCGAGAAAACCTCCCTGTCAATCCCTAACTGCTACTCTTAGGCTATTTTGTTTGGCATAGGAAAGAAGTTTCATACTGCAAGACGTTTTCCCTTAGCCAAGTAGTACCAAAGAATAATTCACAGTAATGGACGAGGTATAAAACAATTTCCTTTTGAAAAGAAATAGTGATGTACCAGGCAAATATACTTTCAATAAAATTTTAACCATTTGGAGGAGACTGCGATAATGAAAATGTAAACACCTACGTATATACAATGTCAAGTGCCAACTGGGATCGACAGGGAGGTTTTCTCGGCGTATTACGTGCACCAAAGTCAGAGAATCGTCCCATCCCAATGCATTGTAGCACAATATAATAGAAAAGACTAACAAGATAACCTTTCAACATCACTGAGTCGGAATATTTTGAAAACAAAATACTTGTGCAGTTATTTTTTCTTCATGTAGTAAGTCGTTACCACATGTGTTACGATTCGACTGGTAGACGAGAAGTCATGGGCACCACTTTCTTTAATGACGACCAGAAGTGTCAGTGCTTGTGGTTTTTAGCACAATAATTACTATACAGTGAACAGGTACCCAAAGACCACCACATACTAAGACAATGGTTGCCCTCACCAACATCCAACATCATACTTTAGGAGTACTCATTCCATAAAATAAGTGTCCCCTTCACCATGATTACGTGATAATGCTTATCTGATAACCACCTGTCAATCTTATGTAAGTTACGAATGACCTCAAGATGGCAGGAGTTTATTCAGTACTAGTATCGAACACCCCAATAATAAGTCTACCAAGTAAAATTGTACTAATCATGAGCAAACAAATTAATTAGACGTCATCGTACTTGAGGGTGCGAAGCCTTAATATATGTACAAGGAACAACTGAATCAGGCTGGGATTTTTAATGCAGAAAGCAACGAAAATTGAACAGCAGTGAAGAACATTATAATACAGCAAAGAAACGTGCGTGGATAATGTGTGTACGAGTATGTGTGTGGGGGGGGGTGAGCTATGTCTGGGTGTTGGAGGGCAGAGGGATGAATGGATGTAAAAGGAGGTTAGACAGAGCTGGATACAGTACTCTGGAGAACAATGAGAGAAACCTGTACTTTACACAGCAAAAATCATACAGTATATTACCACTGTGCCGGGGACAGAACCCGGGAGTCTCAGGTGACAGCCAGGCAGCAAGTCACTACATCACAACCAGGTAAAAGGTATCACACATTGTCACAATCTTGTAACCAATGTTCCTCCGCCCGTAAAGAGGATGAGATAACCCCCTGGCACTCGGGTAAGTAGATGTTTTTAATCTATCTCAAGCACTTACGGCAAGTCAAAATGAACAGAGAAACCTGTACTTTACACAGGAAAAATCATGTAATATATTACCACTATACCGGGGATCGAACCCGGGACTCTCAGGTGAGAGCTAGGCAGCAATTGTGATGTAATGGATTGCTGCCTGGCTTCCAGCTGAGAGTTCCGGGTTCGATTCCGGGCATAGTGGTAATATACCGGATGGAGTCTGGAGAACGGTGTCATGATTCTTTGGGAATTTACATGTATGAACTGTTGATAACTTATTGTCAAACCCTACACACTCATTTCATCGAACAGATTCCATGGAAGCATATACAGGTATGTATGATGCTTAATACTAATATTTTGCTGTCACAATTCATTTATTATAAATATTCATTGGTCTGCCGAAAATACGGGAGTAGACTGTAGCACCAGTTGTCCAGGGCAGTACTCCTAAGGTGGATGGAAAGCTGGTGATAGGGAGAGCTGGAGCTCCCATTTCATCAGCCATAGTTCCTGACCTTGCTGTATTTTTTCAGTGTTATCTGTCATCACCAAAGTACATGCACATGACATACTACACTTCCTATTAAAAATGTTAAAAATTGCATCACTGAATCAAGCCTTGGAGTCTCCAGGGGGCGGGGGGTACTATATATGCCCCAACCATCCTCCCCTTTCCCGGTGACGACTCAACAGGTTGCGTGGAGCCACTGCCTGACTCACTTCTTCTTCATTTCAGCAACATTCATGGGCTTTCATCTAACTTTCTCTCTGTTGAGCACCATCTCTCCTGCTCTAAACCTCAGCTTCTCTCCTTAACCCGCCCCATGCCAGCGACGTACGTGTATGTTGGCCCCTATATGTGCAGACATTGCCAGCGATGTATACATACATCCGCGATACGATATATTTGCCAAATTCGAATATTCAAATTACGCACCACAAAATCGGCTGGGATATTCTCGCACCTCTCTAGGCCTCACCCGCCAGGTATGGGCCATCACCGAACACATGAGCCTACGTGGGAGCCTGCCACGTCAGTCTGATTTTAACAGTGAGTGAGAATCATGGCACATTCGCGGCCCAGCCCAGCACGAGATTGACTCTCTCCTTGAGATGGCCAGTGATGGGGAAAGTGATTCCCCATTAGATGACGATGTGGCTGACAGGGACTACGTTCAGCTAGCCTCAGAATCTTGCAGTGATGAAGGAATACTATCCTCCAGGAAGGCCAGATATGAAAGTGACGATGGTATCCTCCCAGGTAGTCCCACCACCACCACCCGCCGCCGCCCTCGATCCTATGACGATTCCTCTAGTGAAGATGAATATCAAGCGGATCCTAATGCTACATACAGTCTGCCAAAGTGGGTAGGATCCCCCCCATAAAGGGTTGAAGGCCAGGGAGGATGTACAAACAAAAGAATACAAGGTGAGTAGTGCTTTGTTTTATTCACGTGGGGCGAGGAGGACTGCGCCACCACTGACCTCACAAAGGTCTGAGTCACCTCAGCCCAGCACCTCCGGCACACGTGACTTTCCCCATGGAAATTCCCCACCCCATTTTAATGCTTCCTCATCCCTTATTGGTAATGTGGGGATGGAATGAAAGGGGAAAGGAAAAGGGAAAGGGAAAGAGATAAAACGTGATAGTTGGGAGGAAGGCGAGGAAGGGGAAAATATTCCCCAGGTGACTTCCGGTTTTCCTCCCCATCCTGACGACGGCCACGGTGGTGGTGATGGTGGTGATCATGGAGATGGTGAACCAGAGGATGAAGTGTCGTGGGAGTGGGAGGATGGAAGCAATTTTGTTCCCATTCACCAACCATTTACTCGTGGGGACACGGTATGTCTGGTTTGTCGGTTTGTCTGGTTCTCTTGTGAAGACAATGGTGCAGCCGTACCTTCATGGTGGGCAAGTCCTGTACCTGTACAACTGGTACACTAGCCCAATTCTCACTCGGTATTTGCAGCAGCAAGAGTCTGGCATCCGTGATACAGTGAATAAAACAAAAAAACAGGAGGCACATGGTACAGGTGGGCAGGAAACTGCAAATGAAGGATGTAGTGTTTTTTCAAGCATATAATATCCTCGCCACTGCCTGGCACCACAGCCATGAGGTAAACCTCCTTTCAACGGTTCATGACCCCCTGATGCATAGCACAAAGACCATCGATTGTAGCAGTGAAAAACGTGTGCACGTTTGGAAGCCTGAGGCTATAATTATGATTACAATATCAATTTGCATCAGGTAGACCAGTCGGTTGTAGCAGTGAAAAACGTGTGCACATTTGGAAGCCTGAGGCTATAATTATGATTACAATATCAATTTGCATCAGGTAGACCAGTCGGATGCAATGATATCGAGCGTGGAGTGTGCCAGGCCCACTATGAAGCAGTACAAGAAACTGCTCATTCACCTGCTGGATGTAACAGTTTTGAATGCTCACCTCCTCCATGCCAAGACCACAAGATCCAGCGAGACTTTCGAGGACTTCATCAGGGAGCTGTGCAGGGAGCTGATTGGCACCCATGGTCGTGACCGTACCCCTAGAAAACAATTAACTGGTGGTGAAAATCCCCTTCGCCTCACCAAACATCATTTCCAAAGTTAGTGACAGCGCCAGGAGCGAAGAGGAATCCCCAACGCGGGTGTCACGTGTGCTAATACAGCACAGTACAGCCAAGAAAACAGCAAAGGACACGCGTTACCAGTGTGCGGAGTATGATGTGGGGCTGTGCCTTACACCATGCTTCAAAAAATACCACACCCTACTCCACTTACGAAGTACGTGGTGTGTGCGATAAAAGATGCAAGTGAAATGTATGTAATCGTAAATATTATGTAATGATAATTATCTCATAAGTGTAATATGATAAAAAACTAGTGTTAGTGATTTTATAATAGTAAGTGAAGTAAAATAAGTTGTGTATGTACTGAATATGTCTGTGTGCGAGAAAATACACTAAGTGAAAGGACACAGTGCGAATATCTTGCTGTGGGAGAAAACAGAACAGTAGTGCGTTGAGTGTGAGAGAAAGCACACCAAGAGTGCGTAGAGTATGAAAAGAATTATAAGTTACGGTATATGAAAAACAGATATTATGTACAGTATAATACGTGTGGGCACAGACTTTCTACCTCAGAAACGTAGAATAAGAACTATTACGAACATTATATGGGTAATCCAACTCACTCATTTGCTTGTCATAATGCACCAACGTACATAACTATACTTGGGGACACTTCCTATATCATCATTATACCCAACAAGTGTCCTTGGCTCGAATAGCATAGTTACCAATGAAGAACATGCAGAGCCTCTGCCTCCTCTTGCTCTGTGGTGGCGGTGGTCGGTGGAGTCTACATGTGTTACACCTAAATTTCCAGCTGCCTGCTCAGGGAGAATCGACCTCAAAATCGACCTAAATGACTTCTTTGAGTACTTTTATGGTTGTTTTCCATGTTTTCTAATCACTTCTAATCTTTCTAGCAAAAAAAAAAAAGTTGAAAATTGGCCAGCACCATGGCTCCATGAGGGTCCAAAGTCTGCTTGCATGCAGCGGGTTAAGTACCGTACCCAGCTGTCTGAGGCGACTGATAGCAAACCATTTTCTGTATCCTTCTATTTTCTCTATACTCAGTTCAAAGCCAAAGGTGGCTGTCGTGTATATGTACACAACCACTTATCTTGCTCTCGAGTTCCTGAACTTGATTCTTCTGAGTTCTCTACTCCCTGGCTTCGGCTTTCCTGTAATTGTTTGACTAAATATACTGTATCTGTGCTGTTCACTTATTCCCTAATTCTACTAAGAAAAATTCTTTGACTATCTTACTTCCACAATGGAACACATCCTATCCATTTCTCCTTTCTCTAAAATCTCCATTCTAGGAGATTTCAATGCTCTCCTCTCCTTTCACTGATCCACCTGGTAAACAAGCCTACATCTTTTCTATCCTTAATGAAGTGGTGCAGCTTGTACAGTATCCTACCCATATCCGTGACCCCCTTGGAGAGAGTTCCAACATACGAGTACATGACCTCTTCCTTAAAATTAATCCTTCTGCTTACGCTGTTAATCTATCCTCTAAGCTGGGGTCCTCCGATCTCAACTTTATTACCTCAAACTATCCTTTCGCTCCCGTATGGTCTGTTAACCTTCGAAAGAAACGTCGATTGTGGCGCTTTGAAGCTACTGATTGGGAGGCCCTTAGGCAGTACTTCTTTGATTTTCCATGGAATGATTATTGCTTCCATGGCCGGGGGCCATCTGAATGTTCCTTGCGCAGTACAGAGCTTATTCTCTCAGGCATGGAAGCATACATTCCTTTCTCATATCCTTTGACTAATGCAAAAAAGCCTTGGTTTAATCACGTTTGCTCTAATGCTCTCCACAATAAGGAAAGGGCCTATAAAAGGTACCGGAGCCAACCAACCCCTGAATCACATCTTTTTTATGCTTCTGCCCAGAATCATGCTAAGTCTGTTCTTCGCTCTGCTAATAATTATTTCATCCATACTAAATGATATCAATTCTCAAACTCAAAGTCTTCACACTCCTTCTGGCACCTTACCCAAAACCTTTCTAACCACTTTAGCTCATCATCCTTCCCTCTTTTCTACTCTGATGGCTCTGTTGCTATTTCTTCTATGGATAAAGCAGATCTCTTAGCTCAGGCTTTCTCCTCCAGTTCCACTTTAGACTATTCCGGTGCTGTTCTCCCATCACTTTCCCCCTCTGACTTCCTTATGGCTGACATTAAAATTTCATCAACTGATGTATTCTCTGCCATCACTGGCCTCAATATTAACAAGGCATATAGGCCTGATGGGGTCCCTACTGTTGTACTCAAGAACTGGGCTTCTGTGCTTAGACCCTGCCTAGGATAACTCTATCACCTTTGTCTATCAATTTGTACCTTTCCTTCTTGCTTGAAGTTTGCTTTCATTCAGCCTGTCCCAAAGAAGGGTGACCATTCCCAACCCTCTAACTAATGCCCAATTGCTTTAACATCCTGTGTCTCAAAAGTTTTCGAGTCTATTCTTAACAGAATAATTTTAAAGCATCATTCCTATCACAATCTTCTTTCTGATCGTCAGTATGGGTTCCATCAGGGAAGCTCCACTGGCAATCTTCTCTCCTACCATTCAGACTCCTAGGTATCCTCCTTTCGGGACTTTGGCGAGAGCTATGCAATTGCACTTGACATCTCAAAGGCTTTCGACTGTGTATGGCATAAATCTTTTATTTCCAAACTGCCCTCCTATGGTTTCTGTCCTTCTATCTGTGCCTTCATCTACAGCTTCCTTTTTAGTCTTTCTATAGCTGCTGTTCTAGATGGCCACCGTTCTTCTCCTAGATTTATCAACAGTGGTGTTCCTCAGGGCTTTTTCTCATCACCAACTCTCTTCCTTTTATTCATCAATGACCTTCTAAGCTGTACATCTAACCTTATCCACCTATATGCTGATGATTCCACCCTTCACTTTTCCATTCGGTTCCTGCTACGTCCATTTCAGCAGTTACTTCAACAAACAATGGATGTTTCTATGGCACACCTAATATCTGACTTGGCATGTATCTGTGACTGGAGTAAATCAATCAATCAATCATTTCCTGTGGCACCCTCGGGGATGCATAGGGCCTCGATGAACTCACACCACCACATCCTATCTTGTGCTAACTCCTCAAGATCTCCCCAACACTCATCTCCAGCTTCCCGTCTCATTGTCCTCACCCACGTCTCTTTTGGCCTTCCTCTACCTCTCCTACCAAGTGCCACCCACCCTGGTGTACCTCGTACTATTCCCTGTCTCCTATACACATGTCCTAGCCACTTCCATCGTGAGAATCTAACATATTCATCGATCGGCTGCACTCCCGTTATTTCTCTAATTCTACTATTTGGTATCCTTTCCCACCACTTAACTCCTAATATACTTCTAAGTGCTTTATTTTCAAACAACAAGAATTTATTTTCCATAGTCACTGTGCTGTACCAAGACTCGTGTCCATAAATTAAGATACTCCTAACCATTACCTTATAAAGTTTGATTTTTGTATGCACAGAAAGTTTGTTATTATTCCAAATATTTTTAAACATTCCCATTGCCTGATTAGCCTTCTTTAACCTTTCCTCGAATTCAAAGTTCAAAGAACTATCCTTGGCTAAATAAGTACCTAAATATTTAAACCTATCAACTTACTTTACAACCATACCTCCAATTACACATTCCTGCGCATTTTCCATATTCATATTGATTATTTCAGTTTTTCCACAATTAATAACCAAACCCACCTTGCGACCTTCACTCAGCAAACAGTCCAACACTCTCTGCATCTCTTCTGGCCCATCACAAATCAAAACTATATCATCTGCATAATCTAAATCCAAAAGTTTCCTGTTCTCTCCCCAAAGTATACCTGCACCGGTTTCTGTTCCAACGCGTTTCATAATGTAATCAATGACCAATATAAATAGTAAAGGCGATAGAACACCACCTTGAATTACTGGAGTAATTACTGGAGTAAAAGTAAATTGTTTTTATTGTATCAAAGACTCAGTTCTTACACCTATCAACCCAACAAAATTTTTCACAGGAGTACCCACTAATGTTTACTAATATCCAGCTCAATCCTTCATCATACTTGTGATTTCATTCTCTCGGGATTTTGTCTTGGAAAGATCATATTACATCTCTTGTAGAATCTGCTTCCAAATGGTTTGGTGTGCTTAGCCGACTCCATACTTTCTTTACCCCTGCACAGTTGTTGATTTAATGCACATAAAACAAAAGTGATGATATCTAGGTGTGGTGGCAGTACTGTCAAAGACGAGAGAGAGTGGCCATGTGCAGTTTTCCACAAGGGCGTGGGAAGTAATTCCATCTTGTGCTGTGTTTGTGATAAATGGGTGCACAAGAGACGTAGTGGTATCAGAGGTAGACTGCAAGATAATGGTGATTTTATGTGTGCAGCGTGTCGGGGAGAGCAGGTGGAGATGGTCAGGCATGATAGGATTGAACGTGCTGGTGAGTCTCTTGAGTGTGTGGAAGAGTTTTGTTATTTGGGAGACATGTTATGTTCTGGAGGTGGGACTGGAGCTAGCTCTGTGGCTAGGGCGAGAAGTGGTTGGAAGAAGTTCAGGGAGCTGTTGCCTCTGCTGACATTGACAGGACTCTTCCTATGTGCTAAAGGGTCTTTGCATGCAGCATGTGTTAGGAGTGTGATGCTGTATGGTAGTGAGACCAGGACAATAAAGGAAGAGGATATTCGCAGGCTCAAACGTATAGTAATGACAATGATTAGGTGGATGTGCAGTGCGTCCCTGTGTGCAAGGCCTGGTGGGAATGGGTTTACGATGGAAGAGTTGAGAGCTAGGATGGGACTGGAGTGTATTGGTGTTGTGATGAGAAGAGGTAGATTGAGATGGTTTGGGCATGTGGAGAGGATGGGGGATGATAACTGAGTGCACAAGGTGAGAAGTGTTAATTTTGGGGGTGGGGTTGCGAGGGGTAGACCGAGAAAGACGTGGGACGAGGTCAGTGTGACCTCATGGTTAAGAGACCGAACAGGGAGGCCGCCATAGATCGTGCAGCATGGAGTGCCGCCATTAGGTGACCAAGGCCGACGCATGCAAGCATGTTGGAGCCTATGAAAACGAAAACGAAAAACGATGCACGGAGTTTATTCGCCCCTGCGTAAAGTACTGTACAACTCTTTTGTGTGGGGAGGCTCCCCACATACAGCTCTTCTCAACCAGGTGGAGTTAAAGGTTTTTCATCTCATTAACTCTCCTCCTCTTACTGGTTCCCTTTAACCTCTGTCTCTTTGCTGCACTGTTGCATCTTTATCTCTTTTCTATCGCTACTCCAATGGTCACTGCTCCTCTGAACTGTCTGCTTGCATCCCTCCACCTCTATACGTGCGCAAAACACCCAACTAGCAACAAACTCTCATCAGTTTTCTGTCCAACTCTCTAATGCAAGGGTTAATTGTTACTCCCAGTCCTTCATTTATGCAATAGGTGAACTCTGAAACTGTCTCTATCTGTATTTCTTACATCCTATGATCTGCAGTCATTCAAACGCAGTGTGTCTAGACATCTCGAAATGAACGGATCTTGAATTGGGCTTTTTTTTTTTTTTTTAAGGAAGGGTTTACAGGCTCCTGGCCTTCGGTTCCTTCTTCCAGCCATAAAAAAAAAGAGAAAAAAAAACGCCTCCCACGCCCCTCCCTACCAAGAGTCCGTGCCTTTGTGTGTCTGTGTGTGCATCAACGCGCACTCACGGGCAACCTACTGGGCCTATTGCCACCAAAAGTAGGACATGGGATAAACTGAACCAGCATACGAATATGTCCTTCATCCTTTTTTAGCATAAGCCTTCTGAAATTCGTATGTGCACTGCTACGGGAACCAATAAACTTGTATGTAACAGAGATGTGACCAGGTAAAGGAGTAATTAGACACTATCATTTTTCCTTATCAATGCATATGTGGCAGAGATGTGGCCAGCTTAGCATGTGATGTAGCACTGACACGTCCCTTCACCCAGGCATGTGTGGTAGAGATGTGGCCCTGCTAGCTGTCGCTCTGGCTGTGAGACATCCCCTCAAACCACACATATGTAGTAGAGATGTGGCCAGGCTAGCGTTCATTTGTCACTGACAAATCTCAACCCACACATATGTGGTAGAGATCTGGTCAGGCTAGCGTTCGCACTGGCAGTGACACATCCCATTCACCCACGCATATGTTGTAGCGATGTGGACAAGCTAGCCTTACGGTGGTAGTGACACATCCCCTCACTCATACAGGTAAATATGTGGTAAGCTACAGAGGAAAAATTATTGATACGGATAATTATCTGGGCAGACAAACTCAGCTCTTCAGCTTCAAGCTCTGGGATAATGGTCCACGACGGAGACTGCAACCTCCGAGTTCAGCGATATACCTCCACAGATATCTTACATTAAAATTACAGTATATCGTGAAGGGCAAGCATAATCTATGAAATTCAGGGACTGAGATGATAAAGAGAGTATTTGCATTAGGTTGCAATTCAGACTGTGATACATAACCTAGCTACAGTAAAAATTCATGTTGTACTGGATAATCATTTTGGTGCCCACAGCGAAATGCAAAACTTTCATTTAAGATATTCAGAGGATGCATTATCTAAGACTTATTGAACAAAAAGGAAACACTGCTGTAGTTATACATTTAAATGTCATATTATTTTTCTGGAGAAACATGAAATACCTAATCAGTGACGTAGGAGGAAATCAATAAACGATCGATCATGCAGAAATTCATATTTTGTGACAATGTCGTGAGGAATGTAATGTAGCATTTCTAAAGAAGTGATCTGGAACTCTTAGTCAGGTAAAAGCAAAACTTCATCTTTATTTAGCAGTAAACAGCTGTTTTAGTTATGGCAGTATCATTCCCACGGTAATATATTTTATCCAGTAATGCATCATATAATCGGATGTAGATTATGCATCATTTTTTTTATTGACGAGGTCATCCAGATCACATTTTTTACAAACCTCGTCAAAACAATAAAAACCACAAAGAGGCGTCCTTAGCTCACCATTGTGTTGTTGCCTAGCTCGAAAGTACACATCATGAAGACATGCTGCCTTTATAACTATCCCAGGCATTTTTGCAATTTTTTACCCGCCCAATCCCAGACCAAAAACGGAAAAAATGTTAATGCATAAAACAATCCAAAAGGACATATATATCAAGGAAAAGCCAAAAAAAATAAAGTACCCCTTATAGGAGAAATAAGTGCAGGATGGCTGTCCACCGTGTTTCTAGCCCAGTTTCCCAAGCCGTGAGCTACGTTTTCCCACCCAGCTGGTTGGAATGAGCACGGAGGAGGAGAATGGGGGAATCCCCATTCTCAATATCCTTCTCCACTGGCTCATATTCCTCCCCAGAAGAGTTATCCGGGTCTTCCTCTTCTATAGAATCACTAAATGAACGGACAGTGGGTCCATCTGACAGTTTCAACCGCCTTCTCCAGCCTAATGAGGCGGAAAAGTGGCGTGACTCCCGCAACATCCCAATTCTGTGACGGACAGTGGCACACTGATGTTACCCAGCCATGCAGAACCAATCTCAGTGCTACAAGTGCTTGTGCACAATGTTGCCAATACATTAAGCTACTCCTTAGCAAAAAATTAGCTACACTGAAGCAATTAGAGACGCGCTACAGAGCTCGAATTTTGCTGTCGGCACCATCACGTCACTGGGATTACTCGAGACGTTTTGTACCGTCAGCACCATGCCGACGGCTGGATTGTAAGGGTTAAGCAGCCTCATATGAATGACACTTTTCTTATTATTTTTTTTTAGCCTTAAGATATTTATAATGTGTGGGTCAGAATAAGATTAATTGTTCATCTCTCCGGGACGTGTACCGACATAGCAACTCCCAGTCGGTAATGTGACATTAAATTTGTATACGTAACGTCACACGTTAGGCTACGGGGTGAAAGTTATTATGATCAGTTCAATGGAATGCTTTGAACTATGTGTAGAATAGTTGGAAATCATTGGCAGATACGACATCGCAGTTGTTTTTGTGCTTCCACTCACCATATCTTAATGAGAATGATAGATGTTGCATTATGAAAGTGTTCAACATTAGATTATCTATTGAGGTCAAAGGATTTGCTGCTTGCACTATGATCTGATTATTTAATATACAAAGCATTATTATGAAAAGCATTTTCGCACATGGCTTAGGCATATTAGTTCATCAATAAGTGAAACTAAAATCAAATTGGGGTTCACTCAGGCATAGTATTTCAAAGCCCAACTCGAGTCACCTAAAGCTGTAAAGGTTACAGGTTACCACACAAAATACGGAGGTGTTGGCTAGCAAGGTACCACATCTCTGGGAGGATGGCAGTGGTCCGACTTTGTCGACGAGGGCTGTTTTGTAACGTTGGGTGGCTTGGAGATTGCATTTAATGGGAGACTTGGCATACCAGTGGATCTTTTATGTTTGACAGGTGATGGATTCATAGGCCTATTGCTTGATCTGCTTCCTCATACCCGGCAATACAACCTGTTTGCCGATGAGATGCTGGATGGCAAGAATCCTTGGGTGGGCCAAGGTGTGGATGTGGTGGAAGAAGTGCTGGTGGATTTGTGTTGGAATGTATGGAGCTCGGATGGCCACAGGATATGTCACTTGAGAATGTAAGTGGGGGAGCCGAGGATAAGGAACTGCTGGAGCTGAAGGATGGTAGTGTTGTGTCATAAGGATATGTACTCCTCATCCCCCTCTTGTGCGTGTGCAAGGGCGGTGTAGTTGACAGGGCTGGTGAATGACAGTGCGGGTGGTGTGGCATGTAAAACTGCACTGATTGCTGCCTTCTTGATCATGCTGACCCAGGCTTCTACCACCAGGCCTCGGGAAAGGGAGTCTGCCACAGCATTGTCTTGCCTTCGAATGTGACAGCTATCTGTGGTGGATTCTGAAATGAACGCTAGTTGCCAATACACCTCGGGGAGAAGTAGTCACCACTTTGAGCAATGGTGAATATCAGGAGCTTGTGGTCCGTTAATACATGGAACTCTCAGGCATCGAGAAAGTGGCAGAAGTGGCGGATAGTTTCGTGGATGGCTGAGAGTTTCCTGTCAAAGGCACTGTCCTTTCTCTGTGCAGGCTCTGGGCAGTGACTGATGAAGACAATAGGTTTGAGAGATCCATCAATTTCTTGTTGCAGGACCATCCCTATAGTAGAGGAAGAGGAGTCCATCGTAAGGACTGTGGGGCATTACGGGCTGGATGGGCAGGGAGTGTGAGCTGCACCAGTCGATCTTTAATAGTGGTGAATGCTTCTTGGAATTCTTTCACCCACATGAGAAGCTTGTTGGATGTTTTCATTAGCCTCTTCAGGAGATCATTGAAAGAAGCCAGGAGTGTGGCAGCATGGGGGATGAAGAAGTGGTAATAATTAATCATGCCCAGGAACTCCTGCAGCTTATGAGACAACTGGGGTTGAGAGAAATCCTCAAGTACTATCACCTTCTGTGGTAGATGGCTGATGCCAGCAGCCAACACAGTATGTCCAAGTAAGTCCAAGGATGGCACTCCCAATATGCACTTGGAGGGATGGATTTTAAGGCTAAAATCTTGTAATGTGGAGAGGAGTTGATGTAGGTGTTGTGTGTGCTCTTCTTGAGTTGTTGAGGCAACGAGAATGTCATCAATATAAACTGTGACGAAGTCAAGGCTTCGCTCTACCTGGTCCATGTATTGCTGGAAGGTTTTTGCGGAGTTGCAGAGGCCGAAGTTCGTCATAGGGTACTCAAAAAGGTCGAATGGTGTTGTGACTGCCACATTCTGCACATCCTCAGGAGCCACGGGTATCTAATGAAAAGCTCACATGAGATCAGTCTTGGATAATATAATATGTTACCATGAAGTCTGGCATGAAAATCTATTGCATGAGGTATGGGACAGCAGCCGGATGGGTCATTGCATTGAGTACCACGTTGTCCCCACATGTTTGCCACTCCTCCTCGATTGTCTTAAGCACCATATGAAGTGGTGATTACCAGCAGCTGTTGGAGAGGCAGACGGTGCCCTCTTGGAGACATTGGTTGAACTCCTTCTTTGCCATCAACACACGCTCAGGTGGGAGGCAGTGGGGCCAGGCAAAGCATGGTGGACCAGAGGTAACTAGGACTCTGTAACTTCCCAAAGGACAGTCACTAGTCTCCAGCTACTGTCTCTTAGTGACCCAATTGGGGAGATTTGGATTTTTTTCTCTCAGCATTGGTCCATGACAGGATACATAACCCCGGCCCCTTTGATTTCTTGTGCAGTCTCCGGTTTTGCTGGAGTCGTCAGGAGATGCTGAGGCCGGAATAGTAATAGTTTGTGGTCGGAATAAGAAGAGTTAGTTACATATTTTATTGTGTAGTCACAATAAGGAAACTTACTGTGGCTACTACATTTTGTAGTAGGTGGAGACTATTTATTTTGTGCACCACCCTGTGTTTGTGTGTGGTTGTTTGTGGAGCAGGGATTGTGAGCTGGGAAAACTCCAAGAGCAAGGTGTCGTTGGGTGATCAAAGGCAGAGATGTGTTATGCACGATGTGTCCCCATTGCAAGGATTTGCTTTGATAGGGAGATTTGTAAGCCTGGAGGTGAGCTGGCAGCGTTTGGTGTCAACCAGGATGCCTTGCCCACATAAAAAAATCCATACCCAAGATGGGGTGATGCAAGTCAGCCACAGTGGAGGGCCAAGTGATACCTTTCTTCACTCAAGAATCGAGGTACATTGTATATTACCGAAGGTGGTGATTGGACTTCAGTTGGTGGCCAGGTCATACAAGGGATGTTCATATGGGTGGAACATCACTGACGGTAGCCCCTGTCAACAAGAAAGCGTATGGCAGTTGCCCAATCCACCACGAACATCAGGGTACAAGGTAAGTGGAGAGATGAGGCAGGGGAGATGGTAGTCTCTACCCATTTCCCAGTCACCCACATGGGGATGTACAGCGTTGCGCTTGCACACCAAACTGGCGGTGGTAATAGCAATATGGGGATTGTTTACAAGGGAGTCTAAGGGCCAGGGGTGTTTGGTGTTGGAGCTCACTAGTGACAGGAGCTGTGCTAAGGACACATGGAAGTTATTGTTCAGTTTCCCCGAGACAGGCAAGCACTTTCACTAACACATCATCAGTGTTTGGGTGAACAGACATACTGTTTTAAGCTCTCTCTTTTTGCCTGACTGGATTAGCTGGTGTTTGCTGCATATGATGTGGGTTTTGCACTGTTTTGGCAACGCTAGTGACGGCAGTGGTGGGTGAGTCCATCTGATCTTGGGGTGGTTTTTGTACTGCACTGTCAACAGCACTTACGTTAGTGAAAGATGAGTGTGGTGCGATGGCAAGGGACATCGTGTGAGGGTGGCTGTAGGTACCTGCAGTATACTCAAACTGGTCTCACAGACGATCCGCCATTTGGCCAAATTCATGCAGGCTAGCAGAGTCCTGGATCATCGCAATGTGCAGCTTAATTTCGTTGGGCATGCAGTGGATGAGATGTTGGCAGAGAGCTGGATCTGGGAGGTTAATGCCTAATGTGCTGAGGGCTTGCATGTGAGCGATTAACACAAAACGTTGTCTACCGTTTGCCCCGATGTTATTAAGTTCCTTGAGGTACGTTAGGCGTGTTTTACCTAGTCCATCCTGATGGGCGGATTTTTTTGCCTCATGTTATCCCTCTTATAATGGTGTCTTGATAATGTGAAGGACGAATGTGACCACCTCTAATAGCATGGCTCAAAGTACTGCGTGGTATCGCTGTAGGTCGATGAATTTAGGGTCATTAAGTCAGGCATCCACAAGAGGCAGCCACGTTGACACATTCGAGAAGAATGGCGGTAACAGGAGTGTGTTGTCCATTGTGTGTGATGTCTCCGAATCACCAGTGTAGCAGATCAGGATTCTTAATACACATAGGACAATATCAGACACTCGTGGGGTCTAGGTTGTATATTATTGATGCACTGTGTTACTTTTATGTTACAAGGATATGTTGTGAGAGAGGGAAGTACCATGTTGTGTGGTTAAGTGATTGAGAATTTAGTAGCTGAATGCTGGTGGGAGTCTGTGCTTTTATTTTGGCTAATCCTTCTGGGACTCAGCAGTCACATGACAGCCGGTGGTGTACTTTACTACCTGCAAGTCTCTTGTGGGAAACAGTAGTCACTTGATAATCAGCGGTGGGCTTAACTACCTGCTAATCCCTTCTGGGAGATAACAGTCACTTGAGAACTTGTGGTGGACTTATCTACCTGCGGGAGTTTAACCAACTTGTCAGCCGGTTAGCAAAAGTTAATCTAGTTTATGGAGGATTGGGAAGTCGCGTCGCATTCCTCATTTGATTTAGCAGGCAACCACGCATATTTCAGCAGATTTAGCAGGAGACCATTTGGTGTATTGCAGCGTACCATATCATGTGGTACTCTACAGGAGTAAAGAACTGGGGATGGAAATGCGACAGTACAGTAAAAAAAAATATCACGTGATGATTACTCTTCGTACTAAAATCCTCAAAATACAGTAAATATAAAAAAATCCTGTCTCTCTTCTTCTTTTCTTCATTGTCTTTGAGACTATGAAATGAATCCGTAGTAAATGGCTCTGGTGACTTTATGTGGCCAATCAAAGTAATTTGCATGGGTTCCTAGGGATTTACCACACTGATTTTCAAAAACAATGAAGAAAAAAGTAATGACGACAGAACTTTTGATACAAACTGTACATTACCGAAGCTCACTAAAATATCATGGTCAAAATCTGAGTTAACAATTATTTTCCTGACAAATTTATTAAACTTACGACAGAGTGAAAGATGAGTCCTGGGCAAATGTGGAAACGTGCATGGAAAAGTTTGAGGGCAGTGGAAGAGTGTTTTTGGTTGGACATATTAATAGAAAAGTAGGGAATGGAGTAGTTGGTGAGTGGGTTGTGCTTGCAGAAGTGTATGAGAATGGCAGTGCTCTAGAGGACATTTGTGCAGCGAGGGGGTTGTTGATGTCTAATATCCTCTTTAGGCACAAAATGAACCACAGGTATATGTGGTGAGTGATGAGAAGGATGGGAAGGCAATGATTGATTATGTGTATGTCGTTGAGAGAATTAGAAGATATGTGCTAGATGCAGGAGCATACTGAGGTTGGGGAAGTAGACTTTCTGACCATCACTTGATGGTGGTGAAAGTCACTGTACAAATGGAATGAATAAATAGGAGAGTAGGCAGGAAGGAAGAAGTAGTCCATATAAGGAGGGTAGGAAGATTGCAAGAGGATGAAAAAAAAAAGAAAGAAAGAACATAAGAGAAGTGGAGGAGCTATTGAATTAGTATGATTTGGGGCATGGGGGAGGTGGAAGGTCTGTGCAAGACAGTCACAGAAGAAATCTGTGCCGTATGTCTGCTGGAGTGTGGGCTGGAGAAAAGACGAAAGGAGGGTGCAAGGAACAGCATGGTAGAATGAAGAGGTGAGACAAGCTGTGGAACAAAAGAAGACAGCATACAGTGAGTGGATGGGAAGCACAGGTATGGAGGAAGTTGAAAGACGAAATAGAAAGTTACATAAGGAGAGGAAGAAGGAGGTGAAAAGATTAGTGAGAGAGAAAGAAGGGTGGATGAGGATTTGGAAAGAATTTGAGTGTAAGTGGAGGTAATTTAAGAACATGTTCTGGAAGGAGGTAAAAAGAGTTAGCGTGAAAAAGAAGGTAATAAGAGAGTGCAAGATAAAGATGGTAGACTGATAGTGGAGAAGGGGGAAAAAGTGAGCAGATGGAGAAAACTCTTTAAGGAACTGTTAAACATAGAAATTTAAAGTAATGCGAGTTTGAAGTGGATGTGGAATCGCTGGGAGAAGGAGGGGGAGATGAGAGGGGAGGAAGAGATCAATAGGACGGAAGTAGTGAAAGTAATTACGAAAGTTGAGATGGGGATCGCGCCAGGATTTGAGGTGTGTAGTGAAATGTTGAAGCATGGGGAAGAGATAATGTTAGAATGGATGTGGAAGATGTGCAGACTGGCCTGGGAGGAAGGTAGAGTCTCGGATGATTTGGAAGACTGGTACAAATATTCCCCTGTTCAAAGGAAAAGGGGGAAAAGAAATGTCTGGTAATCATAGTGGTATTTGTCTTCTTTCTGTAATAGGAAAAATATATGGTAGGATACTTATGAATGGGGTTAAGGAAGTAACTGAAGAATTAGTTGGAGTAAAAAGAGGTTTTAGGAAGGGAAGGGGCTGTGTAGATAAGATTTTCATTCTAAAGACTTTAGTGGAAAAGTTGCCAGTGCATAAAAAGAAGTAGTATGCGGCCTTCATGGATTTGGAGAAAGCATACGACATTGTGGATAGACAAGAAATGTAGAAGATAAATGGGAAACTGCTGAATGCCATGAAGAGTATGTAAGAGAACACAGGCTGCAGTGCGTGTGGATGGTGAACTGAGTGAATTTTTCTATCTGAAGGTTGGATTGAAATAGGGACGTGTCATGTTTCCATAGCTGTTCAATCTGTATGTATGGAGTTATAAACAGATCCAAGGTAGGTTAGGGGATGTTAGTGCAGCCCTAATGAGAGAAAACAGCTTTTGTGAACTTCCTGTTCTATTGTTTGCAGATGATACTATATTGTTAGGTGGAGATGTAGGAGAACTGGAAGGTTTAGTGTATGACTTTGAGAGAGTGTGTAAGAAACGGAATTTAAAGGTGAACGTAGGGAAGAGTAAAGTAATGGTCTTCGTGAGAAATTAAGTCACCAAATGCACAGTGAGGTTGAATGGTGAGGAAATGGAAAATGTGAGTGCACTTAAGTACTTGCGTAATGTGATCAGTAAGGATGGAAGTTTGGAGGATAAAATACTTGAAAGGATACAACAGGGAACAAAGGTTGCTGGTTCTTTGAAGACACTGATAAGAAATAGGGGAGAGAGCATGGAAGTTAAAAAGTCACTGCATGATAGTAGTGTGATACCAACTCTAGTATATGGAGGCGAAAATTGGGCATTGTTGTAAGGACACACGTCAAGAGTGAGTGCAGTGGAAACGAGTTTTCTGAGAGGAGCATGTGGAGTTACAAGAAGAGACAGACTGACAAATGATGAAGTGTAGGAGCTTTGTGGTGTGGATGTGTATGTGATAAAAAGGGTTAGGAGACATACACTGAAGTGTTGGCCTTGTGGAGAGGATGGAGAGCGAGTAACTAGGAGAGAGTACGTAAGCAAGGTGGATGGGGGGAGGGAGGAAGGGGCAGACCGAGGATGAAGCGGAGGGATGGAATCCAGAGGCATATGAGAGAAAGGGGTGTGAGCTGGGGAGGGCAACGAAATCGCGGGGGACAGGGCGACATGGAGCAATTTGTTTGTGACCATCCCTCACGGGATTAAAGTGTCTGACTATACATAGATAGATAAACAGACAGATTTCATGTAGTGAAAAGGTTAATGAAGGCTATACCTAAGACTTCCAGTTAGACAAACTTAAGGGTAAAATGCAAAATAGGTCAAAGAATTACAGGTCTTAAGACCTGTAGATTGCAAATCTTCTGGACGGCTTCCTGAATGCCTTGCAAGGAATGTCTCACCGTCAGCTGCTTGAATACAGTTGTGAACACCCGCAACAGAGACACATCAGCTTTGTTCTTTGGCCCGTCATGGTTGCTCATAACCGAACAATATCTGTTTGGTGTTAGGCTAAGTTGATTCCCAGATGTAACCAACAGCAGACAATAGGTGCGTCGAGAAAGCTAAAATTTCTCTCAGATTAAAGCAGAGTTTCGCACATCTGTACCTACTCCAGAAAAAAGATTAACCTGTAAGCACAAGTATTGGATTATTTCAGGCTGCCTAGAGTGCGTGCACTTTAGCTTGGCTCAGATTTTCGTCCTTTTGCAGCTTAGTTCATGTCGCTTAGTGGCAGGAAAAAAAAAATTGCTGCGATTCGCTATCCTTTCCATTGCACTATTCCATTTTCGCGACTGGCATCGTATTGCAGTATTAATTTTTTGTGACAGCTTTGATTTCAAGATTAAGGGGTGACAGATTTAGGCCAAAGTAAAGCGAACAGAGTATAGTTACACTCTGGGTATGGCTGGAGTGGCAACAAGCTAGCATAGCTCGGGGTGAATCATCATGTTATACCACGCCCTTCATACTCGCAGTCTAACTAACCAATCAGGGGTGATCAAGTACTTGTTTGTAGTGGGTAACTTTTGCTACGACTGGTGCATTTGGGTATTTTATTTAGGTTAACACCAAAAATAATTTTGTCACCTGAGGGTAATCCTAACAGAAGCTTCGAAAACTCTCTCGATTCAATTTTTTTTTTTTTCTGCTATTCTTAACAACTAGGAACGTATCTAGTTAACACCAGGCGATCTTGTTCGGTCGAACTGAATCATGGCAGTTAAAATGTCGTCAGTTTCAAGAGTTACCAACAATATATGATTTAGCGTACTTTATCAAGCCATATTCACACCTGTAGAGGAGAAGTTCCAACGGCAATTTTTCAACTAAGTACTGGATTCATGTGTGGAAATGGGTCATGGCAGCTGTAGCATTCCATCCCAGCTAACACCAGTAAGTTATATTAGCGGAGAGTAAGGCCCGTGTTCTCTTCCTTGGCGATTTATTTTTTGACATGACTGGTTAAAAGCCTTTGTATGTTATTTATGTAGAGTAATGTGATATTACATGGATTTATGTATTACGGGGGACGATAGCGGGTGTAATATACAAAACAAAGCACTTAAGAAAAGGTGATGAGGAGCTTTCGTACGCGATAAGACTAAGGGCCAGTCACAGAAGTCTGAATGTTAATGAAGGTACCACTTTTTCCATGATCAGACTTACTCTCTTACTCTACTTCACCTAACAGCAGACGACTTTGTTTTGCAGCATGAGTCGCTCCGAACCTAAATGTTAATACTAGTACCATTAATTCTCTCATGGTCTTGACAAGTTTAGTATTTTAATTAAACTAGGGCAGGACGATCTTCTTCTTGCTGAGAGTGAGTCATAGGAGCGTGAGGACGTTAACTGAGGGATTACAGTGACTTAATTGAAGAGTAACGAGTTAAACCATAGTCTTGCATTCAGTCCATCGTCTGGCACGAGGTAAGCAGAGACAGTACTTGGTAACATATTTTGAATTAAGAGTACTTATATGGCTATTAATGTAGGCTAAGAGGTAGTGGTCAACTGAACAGAGAAGAGGTATGTTGTTGAAAGGACGCTAGCTCGATCCCAGGGTGGGATTAGGAACAAGTAAATTATCTGGATCTCGTGAAAATTGGCTTAACCGATCTTCCACATTATCCACTATATTTTTCATACTCAAACTTGGCCGAGATTTTTTTTTCCTTTCGTAGCTTATTACGATCATGTAGGACAGTGGCAGAAAAAGACTGTGCTATGGCTCTACATCCTTTTCATGGTACTTCTTCGCGACTAGCACCATGCTCAAGTGTTGAACTATTGTAACAACTTAGCAATTAATATGGCGAGATGGCAGTTATAGTTAGAATAAAAAGGGTGTGGCTTGTCATAAAAATCACTTTCGCTTATGGCAACACTTCATATCGAATGAGATAACCTTAGCATGTTTTTAGTATGGACAGGGGACATTAGTGCCCAAACAGTGGCCTGTGTAGGATAGTGGCACGCAGGAGTACTACTGGCCATGAGAAACAAGGTAACAAGTTTATCACTGGTGTCGGAGTAGATGGATGGTTGAGTAAATCCTTTAGAGTAATCTATGGCAAAATAAAGAGTGTGTGATGGCCCAGTAGTAGTCTAATCGACATCTGAATGGGGATGTGATAGGTGAAAACCAGAGCGAGAGAAAATAGAATGACGAGAGTGGCAGATAAGGAAAAGATAGGATATATTTAGTCCATATGATAAGGTAATGCAGTGTTATATGATAACTCTCAACGGGGCTTTGCAGCATGGCTCAGAGTTCTGGGAAAGTGACCGTCGGCGCCTGAATATATGCATAGTGTATGTAAAGAGCGAAGCAGTGGACGATGAAAGAGATGATTCAGTGTTGCTGAACGGAGAACCGTGTAAAACAATACAAACGGAAGACGTACTTTTATTTCATATTGCTGTCTGCAAACAATTATATTCAATTTAGGGGACAATTTCCATATAAAGGGAGGTAGATAGCCTACGTTTCCTTTACTCGTTCAGTGCAATAGCTCTTGCCTGACTGAAATGACTGGTCTACAGAGAGCAAAAATAAACCATCACAATGTCAGAGGAATGGGGAGGGGAGGGTTAAGTTCCTCAGTGCATTAATAGAAAAGAGAGGGAACAACGAATAGGATATTAAGGGTAGAGGAGCAGAGGAAGAAAGAGTGGCTAGTTCTATGAAAACTTTGCTTGTGGAACAGGAAACTGAATACAGAGGATATGGGGAGAGTAATTAAGGATTAGTTCCCACATCTACTTCTTGATTCCGGTGACGTATTCCTAAGTTAAGTTGTGCTACCTCTTGACAAATTCACCCAGGTTGCAGGGCCGGATCCAGGACTTTGGAAACAAGAACGGTTTGGGTAATTCTAGAGTGGTCACTTCAAGCATTCTTACATATTAACTAATTCCTAAATGTTGATATCCAAATAGCTCTTCTTATGTACATGATTCCATGATGTCTGTGTAAAATATTTATTGCACATGTAAAGGTATACAATTTTATTACACATAATCACTGGTCTGCCGAATATAATGGGACGGGAGAGTACCCCACCACGCCCCCCGACCTTAAATCCGTGCCAGGGTTAAGAGAGAATCTCTTAATCATCGATAGTGTGTATATGGCCTTCATTAATCCATTCATTTCGTGAGGTCGCTCCAAAGTTGTATAATAACGACTGGTAGGAGCAAGAATTAAATAAAAAAGTACAGCCATGTGCAAAATTTCGCCGATAATTCTCTGCCGCCTGTGGTCAGAATGTATTACATGAACTATTTTTATGTGATAGCAATATAAAGCTTGCGACAAAGAAGTATGTAAAGGAGGGATATTCTCTGTCGTTGGGGTGGTGTCGGCGAACTTTTGCTCATGACCGCATATTATAAGAATTAAGAGGTCAGTATGAATGTGCGAAATAGTATAATGACCTAAGTATAAGAAATCAGTTAGGAACTACTGTAGAGCAGTGAAAGTGGGAATGCCGGGGAATATTTACTGAGTGTGTAGAGCTGGCAGGATTAGATATACTGTATTTTGAAATAACTGTGGATTAGTTTCCTGAATCCGGTGATACGGTTTTTAGTTCATTCCTTCAATCTCCATATGATTTTATTCAGCTTGGGGATGGGATATTTAAGGCCCTGGTATATCCCTTCACTCATACAGATCCCTTCTAAGTTGACATATAGACTGGCAATAGAAAATAAAATATATATGTGTCGAGAGATATAAAAAGTTAACATGGTCTGTTGATCAAATGGTAGAAAAATGCTTAATAATATGGAGAAAGAGGAAGGAAGTGGCTTGTTAAAATGAACTAATGGGGCTGGAGATAGAGACATGGATGAGAAATATCGAGATTAATAACTGGCAAATGAAATGTGAGAAAACAAGGTAGGGAAGTGAGGGAAAAACCACAAATGAATACTAACAGAAGTGCATGGATTTAAAAAAAAAAATGAAATGCAGTAGCAAACCTAACTCTCGAGGCACTTAATAACGATAAATTACTAGACAGTGGGCAATAACTTCCAAAACCCATTGATTCCACTGTCTGAGCCCAAGAAACTTTTTCACGGTATTATTTATTAGTTTCACCAACGACTAAAAATTGGAGTTGTACGTGACTAGGGTTACATTCCTTTCCCTCCTTTCCTCTCTCGCTCTTCCCCCCCCCCCTTCTCTCTCTCTCTCTCTCTCTCTCTCTCTCACACACACACACACACACACACACACACACACACACACACACACACACACACACATTGCATTTAATGACGTCCTTTATATTTCATTATCATTTATCATGCCATCAGATGTAATAATTCCGCTAAGAAGTAACTTATCGAACCGGAAACGAGTGTCATTAGCTTTCCCAATTTCTACGACATTTTTCTGTTTTATTCTAATTACTATCAGTCGATTTTGATAACCTTAGGGATGACTTACTAGTGCTGTGAATGTGAGATGGAGAGGGAGACCGAGGATGAAATTGAGGGATAAAGTGGAGAGATTAAAAAAAAAAAATGGGAATGGGAATTGCAGGGAGGGCAGCCAAATGACAAAGGACAGGGCGACGTGGAGGCGATTAAGGCGTCTGACAACAAATAGGTTGAAAGATGAAGGACCTTTTACAATGCAGCGGGTAAATGAAGGCGCTGTCTAACCTCCCAAGTACGAAATATATCTGTCCCATGAGGAATATATTCATCTAGAAACAATAATAATAAAATGAACAGTTAAGCTGATCCCTTGAGAAGAAGAGATCTAATTTTTGTTGAATAAAATCGTCTGGTGGTGGTCTGATGGAAAGCACGTCATTCAACCGAAGGTACTTTTTGGCAGAATAAAGAAAGGATAGGACCCATTTGTTTTGGGAATAATTATGCCATAGTATTTCAGTCCAATAATGTGTTTTAACTTTACTTTTGCTGTTTCCATATGATATCCTTTATTATTATTATTATTATTATTATTATTATTATTATTATCCACTCACTTCATGTATTGCTGTCTACTTCTTCCTTAGCCTTTATCATTCTTTTTCTGTGTGTGCCCTCCTCTCTTCCTACTTCTCGCATCTTTCCTGTCACTTCTTATTGCTTTTCTTTCCATTACAGGTGGCTTTACATTGGCTGACAAGCCAAATGATTTTCTGTAAGCCTTGAAACCATTTACAACGCTGGGTGGTAACCATATAACCAACCATACGTGCCCTCTACGTGTCAACAAGTGGGTTGGTGGAGGGTTAGTGCCCCTCTCCTTAAAACAAATAACTCGGAGTCAAATGGCCACCACTTTCGGGATTATGGCGTCTGGCAATAGATAGATAGATTATTATTATTATTATTATTATTATTATTATTATTATTATCCCTGTATTATTATTGATGCTGTTGTTGGTGATGTTATTAGATCTGAAGAGATTTTTCGAACTAGAGAGGTAAGATACAGCCGTCATCGACATCTTCATCACTAGACATTACCCAAGGTTGAAGAAATTCTTGCGGTACTAAGAAAAAGAAGAAAATATGTCACCGGTATCAAAGGGATTTAAAAATTTCGTGATGGAGGACTTAACTTGATGGATGGGGTAGACAATTCTGAACGCCAGTATGATGGGTGAATGGTTACACGGTACAATGTATTGGACAAACTTTTAATAGGTTTAGTGTTTTTATATTTGCCTATTCATGTTCCTGGGTTCTACCATTACCTTCTACAGGCGGTAAGTAGGGCTAGAAAAATGGATCGACGGTAAGCCTTTATGAGAAATTATTTTCTGCTAGTAATGAAAATGCAGACTCGGGAAAACAAACAGGCCACTTTGCCATAAATATATACAATGACCAGGAGTGGACTGTTTCATTTGTAATGCACGATTTTTGCCTAGCGACATCTGGCTTCCCCAAAGCCGCGTTTTTGTCGTTCAAGCGGGCGAATCGGATTTGAAGTCATCTTCGGTGAAACCATGCGGTGCTGTTTTTGTCAGCCTAAGTGATACGAAACCGGCCCAAGCATTTTTCATCGAAACCAAGACTTCGTATCTCACCCAAACGTGGTCGGGAGCAGTCTTCGTGCAGCTTTGGCAGAGTGGAAATGGCCAGCAAGGACAAGCAAATGATAAATATCTTTATATCAGCACGATGTAGACCTACAGTTGCGGACATATCAAACAGAAACATCCCGTCCACCAGCGAGGTGGTGTAATGCTCTCCGCATCTGGTAACACTGATAGGTATGGAACTTCATCAGGTTTCGTTCGGTCGCTCGGACGAACCAAATGCTGTGATCATTGCCACTATGCAGTTATTGGTGATAAATAAACAATGTCCCGCCAACGATATACTGAAAATAACAACGTCTGCTAGTATATAATAAAATAATTTCACACTTTACATATTCGTATTTTATTCATATCAAACACACAGGTTTCGTAAGTTAGACTTTCTACAAACATCACGAACCATACAACATTTACCGATGGTCAGCACATAACCCATTATAACATTTTTTGAATTCTCACACCAGTCATAATAATCACAAAATTACCAAGAGCCACCTCCTCCCTGGCCGTGACTGAAACTGGTAGAACTCTTTTAATTTCATAAGAGTTGGCGCCACAGAAGGCAGGTCGGAGTGCCTGGGAGACGGGAGGAGGGAGGTAGGTGAGAATGGGGCAATAGTGTTCTGGCTGGTGGGAGGGGAGGCTGTACAGGAAACGAGTGATGGGGTAGGGGAGAGTAGACTGTGGCAGGAAGCTAGGATGGGATGGTGACATGGTGCCAAATCAGCTATAGTTTAACGTTGATTTTGGAATTTGGTAGTCAGGCCGTTAAACGTTATGCGACTTTGACCCGTCACGTAGTCTACCAATATGTTTTGTTATATCGTCCATAGGACGACCTACTTCCCATGGGGTGGCACATTACACAAACCCCGCATTATTAGTGTATGGTGACGACTGTGTCATCACATGGTGATATATGAAACGCCCCTCGAATGTATCTATGATGTCACACCTGTTGTCATAGCGACTGGGAGCTATTCTTGTTGGGTTAACGTAGTAATATCTTGGATAACGACTGTGATATCGAAAGCAGAAGAGGGGGAGGAAGGAATTTTCTCATGCCACAATAAATAATAGTTACCAGTAGTGATTGGTGCCTATGGTTCTCGTTAATATCTGCATGGCACAGATGTAAAGGAAAACTTTATTTACTAGGGGGGATGGGGGATGGACTGGGTTTCACAACACAGGTGGCGATACTGGGATGGGCTAATAGGTGGGTAGAAAGGTGCCTTATCAGCTGTACTACACGATTATTATGTCAGATTACTGTAAATCCTATACTGATAGAGTAAATCGTGATATGAAGGACGTGTAACTGTTAAGCAATCTGATTCACAACCTCAGTATCCAGTTCACTGTTCGCCCCTCCCTTTTCCCGACATCTGCGTGCACTCAGACATGGGTATTGACGGAGAGGGGAGATGGCCGTAATGACTGCTACACCATGAACAGTGGATCACATATTTATACATCAGCGACAGTGGTTCACCCGTCTTCTGTAATGGATTGCAATACACACCTTTACTCAACCTGGGCTACAGCTCCAAGTTCGGACACTGCTGAGATGTGTGGCTCAGTAGATGCTCTCCGTGAACAGGGCAATGGACAATGGTCCTCGTATTAATCTTTATCCTGTCAGTTTCATACAGTGTGAACGCTACTCGGTTGTTTAGCATTAAAAACACACACTGCAGATAAAGAGTGTGTTGCATTTAATACAAGCAATTTCCGTAACTAATGGCATAGCTAATGTAATATGCACGTGATCAGACTGGATAACTGCAAACATTTCAACCTTGTTCACCATTATTGCCTGGAGGACTTGTGAAGGAATACTTGGGGCATACGACAGTTGCTCAGCATGAACCTAAATATATCCAATAACCACTGGCAATGTGTAAAATCAACAGCCAAACACGGTATACAGAAAACGGTAACATAAAGCTGGCTTAAGTAAATCCACCTTTATTTTACACAGGTGCCATACAGGCATTAATGATAATTTCAGAGGGACCATCATTACTGTCAGACTGTTTGTATTTATTGGTAATAAAGGAAAAATCTACATAGCCTATTCCTACTCTGCAATATCAGTCATCATCCATGATGATACTACGTTACAGACTACAAGAGTAATACCCAATCACTGTGACAACAGCTGTAACATCTGACAAACTCTACGGACGTGTCATATACCTGTACATTAACATACAGTCACTATACTCATAATACGGGGTTACTGAGTCACCCAGCGGAAAGCGTGTTGTGAATTTTTACAAACCATGACGGTCAATTCCAACACATGGCAACTTCAACATAATGTTTCATGGTCTGACAATAAAATTCCATATTCTCCATGAAACAATGATTTGGCCCAGTCATCACCTTGTAATCTGTCCCTCCCATTGTAGCTCCTGTCCTTTACCAAAGTCCACCGTCCCCTACTCAATCACTCCTCTCCCCTAACCCCCAGTTCGACACCATTGCCTCCTCCCTCACCCACCTCCCTTCCCCTGTCTCCTAAGTCTTGTGTCGCCACATCCTGTATTTATTGAACTTGCTTCGATTTCAGAGGTCTACCAATGCCGGGTTCACGGTAGGGAGGATGGGCGTCACGATAATTCACTGTTCAGTGATCGTTGTGGGAAAACTGTTAACTATGACTTATATGATGAATTGTTAACTGTTGCATGGTTCATGACTCGAAACTAAACCACTCATGAAATCCGTGTCATTCATAATAACCGCCGTAATGTAGAGAGTGTATTGTGTGACATAATTTTAGAAAACTTACCCTAATCACGACATGCTATTATTAGTATATTTCCTGGTGGAACACTGCTTATATAATATAGTACCACCAATAACTGCGCACAGCGGCAATGATCACCACGTTCTGTTCGTCCCAGTGACCGAATAGAACCTGATGAAGTTCCACATCTATTAGTGTTACCAGATGGAAGAGCTTTACACATACTTGCTGGTGGACGGGGTGTTTCTGTTTGATATGTCTGCAACTGTACATATAATTAGGCTGCAGATAGCTAATATGAACGGTATATGGAGCCAGTTCTGCACAAACAGGGGCTATGTAAATTGCATATTCGTCAGATGATCTTCGGCGAACCCCTCTGTTTACATTGCGATCGGCAAGTGTGATTTTTCGGCTCCACGTATCCTGGACTTTTTTGCAGACAGAAACCAAGCACCCCAAGACGCGCTTCGAATCCCAAACTCCAGCTCGGACGACAAAAATTCTTTTTGCTTCCAGGGAATGCCATGTTCAAACCTAACTCAGTCACCTGCTATGACTCCGGCTCCGGAAAAGACCATGGACCAGACCACGGCAGATATCCACCATCCACCATCCACCATCGATGACTGAGGAGAGGCAGGACTCTTCAGACACTGCCTTCATAGCTGAGGATGCATCAACTGGCTCCTCGGCTGAGAAGGAGGTCTGTGGGTCCTCTACTCCAGCAGTGGAGGGCACCCCATCTCGCCCTCCCATCATCGACCTTAAGGATCGGCTAGACGTAGCCTCCTATAGACAGCTTCTGGCCCTCAGCGCCCACACTCGGTCGTACCAGCTCGGAGCAACAACCTATTCCATCCTCTACGATCTGCTCCGGGCTGCCAACCAGGGTGAAGAGATACGATCTGTGCTGATCGTCAGGGGGGAGGAGGTATATCCAGCCAATCTACGAGCATTCTACCATATGCTTCCTCCCCACTTGGCCCCATAGATCGGCAGTACTCTGCGATGCGGGAGTGGACTGGCAAACTCAATAAGGAAGAGGCTGGCCTAATATCCCTCCATGCGGGTGATGGCCACTAAGCCCCCCCCGAAAAAAAAGGATTCTCGCCTGGAAAATAAAGAACATCCCTACCAAAATAACAGTACAACGAACCACATGCCCAGAATTGTCGGTGAGGAGAGTGCCCTTGGCTTCCCACCAAATGTTGTCCCGCCCAGAAAACCTAGTCCAGGACGATAACTCATGACAACGGAGGTTGCAGACAATTTCCCAATGCCTGAGACACTTAAAACTCCTGATGTTACAGCTGCACAATTCGAATTAATCATTCTAAGCTCCATAAGGTGTCTCAATCCGCAACATCCACCATCAGCTGCAACAGGACCTGAACCTACCATCACGCCTGCCAGCCAAGAATACGCTTCTGAAGAAACAGACGCTCCAGAAGAGAGCACCTTTATATATTTGTATTATGCAGGTAAAGAGGCCTTACAATGTCAGTAGCTGCGACTTCCACTGCACACAGACACAGTAATAGCGTAATTGTGTGGGGTTGTTTTAGCGGGGAAGTGGGCAGAGGAAGCCTCTACTTCCTTTCTTAAAAAAAAAAAAAAAAAATGAACACATTTTATACTGGACTCCTCCCCATGTCACAAGGGAATAAATGTTTTGGAATTCCTCTCAGATTATGAAAGTGACGTTGTGGATTGGTTTGGTAACTCTTTATTTGAACTCCATCAAAAACGTATGGAAGTACTGTATTTGAAGGACGTGCTTACAGTATGCAACACCTAGTCAGTGCCTCGCCTTTTGGACGACAACCGCAACATGTAGGTCAAATGCAGAATACTTCCAAAATTTAGAAGACTCAACGTTGTAACGCCTCCAGATTGTACTCGTAATTAAGGCCAAGGGCAGCATGACCAAGTAATAGAATGCAGTTATGCTTCCAAGTTATGTTTGCATCATCAGTATATTCCCTGTAGTGTGATTTTTGTCAATTATGCGAAGCATTATGGCATCATTTTTGGCAAAGCACCTGATACTGTAGTGATCATAGTACTTTGTGTGTGTGTGTGTGTGTGTGTGTGTGTGTGTGTGTGTGCGTGTCTTAACTCCATAGATTTTAGTGAAACATCCCAGGTAAGTTCGTCGGGTTCCAGGAAACGCCAGATATGTATATTTTTCCAAACATAATTTCTAGGGGGGTCAGCCTGCTAGCCAAATTGAAAATTCTCAGGAATAATGAAAAAGGGCAGATATGGTTTTGATATCGCAATATATGGTGAACAACAGACTCTTATCCATAATGCAACATTTTGGAAGCGTGACCCCCTTCCCGCAATAATTTTTGGGGGATCATCCCCCTCCCAAAAATTAAAATGATCAGAAATAAAGTAGGCAGATGCATTTCAACGACACTTCTCAGGTTTCTTTGGCTGGGTAATTGATGACGTCCTCCAATACATAAAAATTTTCACAATTATTTTTTCACCATTAAGTTTAGGAGGGTCAGCCCTCCTCCAAAGCTTGTGAAGGACACCAAATAGGGGAAGGTGGACAAATATTATCTTATCTGTATTATATCATCAGTAATGCGATGCCTGGGGAGCGTGGCCCCAATGATTCTAGGGGGGTCAGCCCCTCCCCTCCCTCCCTCCCTCCAAAAAAAAAAAAAAAAAATCAGAAATGGGGGAAATACTTGAATGTAACATCCCAGATGAGTTAGTTTGGTAACTGGAAATGTTTTCCACTATGTACAGTTTTTCAGACCTGAATTATAGGGGAGTCAGTCATCCTCACATAATTAGAAATTCTCAGAAACAGTGAAAGGATTGCAAATATGGTTTTTATATCTTGTTAAATGTTGTAGAATGAATTTTCATCCGTACTGCAATATTTGGAGAGCGTGAACTCCCAAACATTCTTGGAGTTTTCAGCTCCTACCCAAAATAAAAATGATCAGATACTGGGGAAAGTGAACATACAGACTTTAGCGAAATCAGCAATAGTAGTAGTAGGGATGGCTTTGAAGATTGTATGGGTAAGGAGGGTGTTGGTATAAGAAACGAAAATGGGGTGCGACTTGGAAGCTTTTGTTTGGCAATTGACCTCATAATTGGTGGAACTATCTTTGAGCATATAAAAATACATAAGACTACTTGGATTTCACCATGTGGTAAATATTGTAACCAGATTGACCACATTGCAATTAGCAGAAGGCATAGGAGTTATCTGCAAGATGTTTGCGTAAGGAGGGGGGCAGATATAGGTAGTGATCACCAATTTTTTGTGTCAAAGATTAAAATAAAACTTAAGAGAAACGTTAATGGTAATTGTACAGGAGGTAATAATTATGATTTTGATGAGCTGAGAAGTGATGAGAGCACGAGGGAAAAGTTTCGGTGGGAATGTAGGAACAGGTTTCTAGTCCTGCAGACTTTGATGGAATCTGAAGACAATGATATTAATCAAATGTGGAGAGAGGTAAAAGAGGTTTTGCATGAGAGTGCTAAGGTTACTATTAAGAAAAAGGGAAAAGCGAGAAGGAAAAAGTGGATGTCAGATGAAACATGGAATGCAATTCAGAAAAGGAAAGAGGCTAAGTTAAGAAGTGAAGAACAACATGTTGATGGCCCGGTATTTGAAGTACTTAGAGCAAAGTACTGGACTTTACATTCTGAAGTAAAAAGACTCGTTAGACGTGATAAGAGGAGACTATATGATGAAAAGGCGACAGAGACAGAAATTAAATTAAGTAAAAATGACGGTCAGAGCACAAGAGCAGCGTATCAGGCCATAAAGGAGTTAACTGGGACTGAAAAGAAGAGGAAGGAAATACCTGTACGAGACAGAAATGGTAATTTGATGACTAAAGATTTGGATATAAAAGGAAGGTGGAAAGAGCACTTTGAATCTGTTCTAAATAGACCAATCCCAGCTGAAGAGGACATTTTGCCAGCCGAGAGAGATCTGCAGATAGAAACAGGGGATATAACTTTGGAAGAGGTAGCAAAATCTATAAAGGACTTGAAGAATTTTAAGGCCCCAGGAGAGGATGGAATATTCCCTGAAATGCTTAAGGTGGAAAATGACGAGTTTATGAATGCGCTTTTGAAACTTTTTAATGTGGCTTGGGATAATGGTGGAATTCCAGAAGACTGGAAAAATGGAGTGATTATAAAAATACCAAAAAAGGGAGATTTAAGTGTGTGTGGCAATTGGAGGAGGATAACTTTTACACCTGTAGTTGCAAAAGTCTTTTCCAAAATCTTGTTGAACAGAATAGAGCCAGTAATTGATAAAATTTTAAGAGAAGAACAAGCAGGATTAAGAAAGGGTCGGGGTTGTAATGATCAGATTTTTATTGTAAGGCATCTAATGCAACAAGCTAATGAGATGAAAATGCCACTTAATATGTGTTTTGTGGATTTTGAAAAGGCGTTTGATAGTGTTTCACGTGGAGCTATGTTGAAAATTATGAGATTCTATGGTATACCAGAAAAGTTTGTAAATATTATTAGAAGCCTGCATGAAGGTACTTTTTGTAAGGTAATGGTGGGTGGTTCTTTAAGTGATCCATTTCAAGTTAGGTCAGGAGTGATTCAAGGAGGAGTTCTTTCGCCATTGTTGTTTGTTTTGGTTATGGATTATGTTATGAAAAAGGTTGTAAGGAGAACAGGTGCAGGAATTAACTGGAAAGAAAATAAGAAGCTGATGGATTTGGACTATGCTGATGGTAATGTACTGATTTGCGGAAGTATTTACGAGATGCAGAGGGTGCTTGATTGTCTGGTGGAAGAAGGAGAAAAAGTGGGATTGGTAGTAAATTGTGGAAAGACTGAAATTATTAATATGAACGTGGAGAACCAAATCGATTGTGTAATTGGGAATAATGTGGTGAAGAATGTAGAAAACTTTAAATATCTGGGAACGATTGTATCATCTAATGGATCATTAAACAATGAAATTGAGGAGAGGATTAGACAGGCTTGGCGAACTGTTGGAATGTTGAAATCTGTTTGGAATAATGATATGCTTTCGGTACATACTAAAGTGAAAATTTACAAGTCCATGGTTAGACATATCTCATTTTACGGGCATGAGTCATGGTACAGTACAATTGCAACAGATCAAAAAGTATTAGGATTTGAGAATAAAATACTGAGAAGGATTCTTGGGGTAAAGTGGCAAGACAGAGTTACAAATGCAAGAGTAAGGGATATTACGAGAGTGGAACCAGTTAATGAATATGTGAGACTGTCTCGCTGGAAGTGGCTGGGGCACACATACAGAAAGGAAGGTAATTTAATACAGGATGTGCCAGAGTGGACTGCTAGAGGAAGAAGAGGTAGAGGTAGGCCGAGGGAAACCTGGTTGAGGACAATGAAAAAAGAAGCTGGAGAGGAGTGTTGGTGGGACCTGAAGGAGATGGCAAGAGACAAATATTGGTGGAGAGAGTTCATTGAAGCCCTATGCATCCCATGGGGTGCCACAGGTAATGATTGATATATATATATATATATATATATATATATATATATATATATATATATATATATATATATATATATATATATATAATAACAGAACGGAGGAAGGAAAAACAAATGAGTAAAAAAAATAATAATCCATACACCAGATTACTGGTGTCCTCTGTTCATAAAATGTCTGTAACAGTTAGACTTGAACAGCTGTGGGTTGAAATTTGGAGGGAAGCAACTCTGGGGAAGCGAGTTCCAGAGAGATGCAGTTCGGGGAATGAAAAAATCCTGATGGACAGAAGTTCTGCAATATGGCTGAGTGACATTCCGGTCATGAGCGCTACCAGATGCCCGTGTAGCACGAGGGAAGGCATGGAGAGGTGGCACCATGGACGCAACTTCGTCTGAGCATTTGCCATAAAAAAAATCTGTAAAATAATGCAAGGGAGGCAACATTCCTTCTTACTTGTAGGGGAGGTAGTTTATTTGTAATAGCAGGGTTGTCAATAATCTAATGCGACCTCTCCACATCCATTCCACAAGGGTGAGCAATATTCAAGCTGAGAGCGCACATGACTCTTTTAAATTATAGCTAACTGCTCATCGGCGAAGAAGTTACGGACTCTGTACAATAATCCAAGTTTTTTTGAGGCTGTTTTAGCAAGTGATCTGACATGAGAGGTCCAGCTGAGGGCACTGTTAAGTGAGACACCAAGAATTTCAATACTTTTGGATATGGGAATATTAGTAACACTGAAGGTAATGTACGAATCTGGCAATATCTGTCTATTAGTAAACTGTATATATTTAGTTTTACTAGCATTAAAAGAGACAAGGTTGTTTTGTCCCCATTCACTGATCATAGATAGATCTTGATTTATGGAGATGGCTGTACGAGTTGAGAGGTAGAGATATTAGACTTTGTAAATGGGTGTCTGAGTGTGAATGAACTATGTAGTGCTGAGTCATCTGCATATGAGTGATTAGGATTGTGGGTGACAGATAAGAGATCATTAATATGAACCAGAAATAGGGTTGGCGCCATAACTGATCCCTGCGGCATGCCAGCGTTAATTGAGTGGAAATTGGAATATGCATCATCTACTTTTACTCTTACTTTCCTGTCACTAAGATATGAAGAAATCTTTTACCAAGTTTAGTCTAAATCAGATAAAATTTTTTTAAGTTGGCTTCCAATTTGACCTTACCTTTTGACCTTGGTCATGGAATGAGTGTACTGGAAGATCGAATCCCTTCGTTCTTGCAATACAGTCTACCATTCCTACATTATTAGTTAAATCGAACAAAATCTGTTTAAGTTGTCCTTGCCATGTGACCTTTACTTTTGATGTAAAGCTCTCAAAAGCATTAGGTCTGCTCCTGGGAAGATGCTTAAACTTTTGCCTAAGTTTAATCCAGGTCAGATGAAAATTTTGAAAAATTTTGTCATACATACAGCCACACGCTAAGTAAAACATTTTCCGTACTGGAATAATAATGCATGTCATATTGGTGTAGTAGAAAAGTATGTGATTTTTTCTCCTTGGCTGTAAAGTAATACAGTGTGGATGATGGTCACTGGGAAAATAAAGAGAGCACAAAGAGACTGCAACCACTGACTACTATTTGGTCGAAGAGCTGAAAACTAGACTTTGACTTGTGACCTTAACCTTCGACAGACTGCTCTCAGGCTGGAACACTTTCATCCTTGTCTGACCCTTAATCCTTCCACCAAATTTGGTCCAAAGAATAATAATAAAGCTGCTTGAATTGACCTTGCCCTTTGACCTTCCCTGTGACCTTGACCTTTGACTGACTTCTTGAAATCGAATTCCTGTAAACTTAGGTTGCACTGAATCCTCTTACTAAAAGTTTGCTCAAAATCGGATAAAATTGTTTAAGTAGACTTTGAAATGTGACTTTGACCTCTCATCTATTCTTCTCGAAATCAGTAAATCAATCCTTGGATGTGCTTCAGTCGTTTCATCAAGTTTGGTTCATATCAGCTGAAAACTGCTTTAGTTAATTTGTCTAATTATTTTGTGACCACTTTATCCTCAACTCTTTCTCCAAGTCTGGCTTAAATTGATCAAAAACTGATTAAGAATCCAATTAAGGCACTTTGGGTTACAGGACTGAAAACTTGAACTTACCTTGTGATGTTGCCTTTCCACTTGTTGGTTTCAAAGTCGAACTCCTTCATCGTGTCTTACCCACGAAACTTCCACATTTGGTCTAAACTGAAAACAAAATTTCAATTGACCTTGGCGTGGGATTTTGACCTACAACATATTGTTCTAAAAACCAGTAGATCAGTTTCTTGCCCAGCCCTTAATTCATCCAATATGTCAGTCCCAAATCCAGCCTAAAATGTCCAAGTTATTTTGTTCACAAACAAACACATATGGGACGTACACTGACCTTGCCTTCTGCTTGACTGTTCTAAAATGTAACTATATCATTCTGTGCCTTACCTAAACTCTTCCACCAAATTTGATATAAAATAGATATATTTTTTAAAAACTGTATATAACATGTAAAACTAATATATTTTCCTCTCCCTGAAATCGTGACCTTTGGCTGATTTTCGATTCACTTCATTGTTGTCTTACGTTGAACCTTTGCATCAGATCTGGTCAAAATCTGATGAAAATTATATAAGTTGATTTGATCGTGAATTTCGTCTTAGCCAATTACAAAACACAAGGTCGGTCCCATGGCATAGCTGCAACCATTGCTTTAGTTTAGTCAGTCATACTGTATAAAAAACGTCTTAGGAACTTCACTCTCATACACGCACGGCACCTTGACCTTTCAGCCCAACAATTTCACCAGACGCAGTTAAAATTGGATCAAACTATATGAGGTAAACTGTTATCACACACACACACACACACACACACACACACACACACACACACACACACACTATACGTACAGGAATGCAAAACTGTAAGTAGAATCTTTCTCCTAGTACCTCAAGATGACCACCATCTCTAGCAAAGCAAATTTGGAAGGAGTTAAGAATAGGGAAAAAAGTAGAAAGCAGGATGATTTCTGCCAGGAAGTGGTGGAAATGGAGATGCACAATAAGCTGGTAGAACGAGTTTGCAGATTAGAAAAACCATTTCAGAGTGAAATGGATGAAATTAACAAGCAGTTGCACATGCAGAAAGAGGAAAATAAAAAATTAGTCAAGGAGGTTAACAAGAAAGACACAACAATAGATGAGCTTTCAGTTGAGGTGGGTACACCTAGAAGGAAGATTAGTGAAATGGCATGCACAGTTGTCAACCATGAGAGTATTATGGAAGAGTTCAAAAATGATACAGTGCCAATAAGGCAGGCAAACACTCTGATAGACCATAGCAGTGATATTGAGAAGCTAACCCAGGTGAATGAAGCGATGAAAAGCTACAAAAATGATGTGGAAACCACATATGCTGAAATGGTGAAAGGAAAGAAAGACTTAGAAACAAGTGTCAAAGAAAAGAGCGTTAAAAAGGAAGTGAAGAAAATAATCCAAAACAATCTAAAATTGGTCACAGATTCAGCAGACATCAACAAATCTATAGTAGTCACTGATATTGAGGAGGAAGAAATAAAAAACAAGATTTCGAGAACAAAAAGGATATTGCAAACGTAATGAGCATATTGAAGGAAGGAGCAGAGGAAATCTGTAGTAAAGACATAAAGGAACACAAAAGGCTAGGGAAATATGAGAAAAATAAATCAAGGCCCCTGAAAGTAACCTTCCAGAGTGTAAACACTGTGGAAGAAATACCGAAATGTGCAAACAAACTTATGGAAAAAGAGGATTTCAAATATGTATGGATAGAAAGATGCCTAACTCAAGGGGAACTGGGATTACTTAAAGAGAAGAGGGAGGAGGCAAAAACAAAGAACGAGGGAAGATCAGAGGAAGGGAACACATTTTTATTTTTTTTTGCAATGTAATTAGATTGCAGGTACGAAAGTGGTACATAAACAGGAGGGAATAAAAAGGAGAAAGGTAGTAGACCCAAATCATGACAAGTATGTAAGCAAGATGATTAAGTTGATATACACTAATGTAGATGGAATGGTATCTATATTACTGGAAATAAATGATTATATTAAAGAAAAGGAACCACATATTGTTTCCCTAACTGAAACAAAATTAACATCAAGGATATCAAATAATACCCTAAAAATAAAGGAATACAATATTTGGAGAAGAGATAGGAGCTTAGAAAAAGGATGAAGAATTATAATATTAACAAAGAAATATCTGAAAGTCAAAGAAATAGAACCAGATATACCCTCAGCAGTAGAGATTAGTACGGTTGAAGGGAAAGTAATTGTGGCAAATTTATACATGCCACCCAGATCAAACATTTGGGAAAAAAGCGAATATGAAGAGCTGGCAGAGAGTACAGTTCAAAGTTTAAGAGCATTACTACACAGAATGGAGGAGAAATCTGAAAGAATTATACTATCTGAAGACTTCAACACAAATATAATTTGGAATACTCTAGATATAAAAAGCCAGGAAAGCTGTTGGGAGCAAAAGCTCCTGGACCTTGTGCAGGAGTTTTTCCTAATACAACATGTAAAAGAAAACACCAGAAAAATCGGATTTGATGTACCATCAGTACTAGATCTTAGATTTACTAGGCAAGAAAATGATACTGACAATATTATGTACCACCCTCCATTCGGCAAAAGCGACCATGCAGTGTTAAATTGTAATTTCAGGATTGCATATGACATAGTTAACAGTTATGAAAGTTACAAAAAGAACCTTAACTGCAAAAGGGGCGACTATAATGACCTAAAGAAATACTTCTTAGAAATAGATTGGGAAAAAGAGATTAGAGGTCAAGATTAAAATGTTATATATAGAAAATTCTGTGAACTTTGTGAAATAGGAGTCTAAAATTACAACCCTCGGCACAAAGAAGCAGAAATGAAAATAAAGAAATGGTTTAATAAAGAATGTAAAAAAATCAAAAGAAAAAAAGAGACTTGCTGTGGAATAGATACAGAAGACACAATAGTGAGAGGGCATATAACAACTATAAACAGGCAATAAGCGAATACACAAGAATAAGGAGAGAAGCCTAAAAACAGTGTGAGGAGGACATCATAAACAAAAGTAGTGATCAACCGAAGCTATTTTACAGCTACATCCGAAGCAAAACCAAAGTAATAGATAAAATACTATCCATTACGGATGAAGGTATCGTCTATGCACAAGAGAACGATATTTGTGAAGCACTAAATAAGAATTTCCAATCAGTATTTACGGAAGAAAATAATTTTGAGAAGGGTGATATGGAACATGTATGCCCAAAAATATTACCAGATATACAAATATCAGAAAAAGAAATACAGGAAGAGTTAAGTAAATTAGACAAAGTACAAGCAAATGGTCCAGACGAAATTTCATGTTGGGTGCTACATGAATGTGCAAAGGGGTTAAGTAGACCATTATCTTTAATATTCAAGGAATCCTTGGGTCAAGGTAAACTACCTGATATTTGGAAGAAAGCAAACATTGTTCCCTTATTCAAGAACGGGAATTGACAAAATCCACTAAACTACCGACCAGTTTCACTAACCAGTGTTGTAAGTTACTGGAAAAGCTGATATGAAAAGTTTGGGTAACCATCTAGAAGAACACAATATTGTAACAGAAAGGTATTTTGGTTTCAGAAAGGGAACATCCTGTGTTACTAATCTGTTAAGCTACTATGACAGAGTTGCAGAAACGTTACAGATAAAAGAAGGATGGATGGACAGTATCTATCTTGATTTCAAGAAAGCATTTGACAGAGTACTGCACCAAAGACTTTTATGGAAACTGTTCCATCAAGGAGGAATCCGAGTCAAACTACTGTTGGATGCAACGTACAGAAAAAGGGAAATGAGAACATTACTAAGAGGAAATTACTCATCACGGAGGGAAGTGACTAGCGGAGTTCCACAGGGCTCAGTGCTGGCACGTATTATGTTTTTAGTGTATATAAATGACATAGATACTAATACTGGAAATGAAAGCTATTTAAACATGTTTGCTGAAGGTGCAAAAAATCAAAGGAGAATTACTAACACAGACTCTTGTAAAGAGCTACAAGTAGAATTAAAAAAACGTCACGAATGGAGTAATACGTGGCAAATGGAATTCAATGTGGACAAGTGTTATGTAATCAAGTTTGTTAAAAGTGGGAAAAGACCAGATTGGGATTATAAGTTAGGAAGTAAAATCCTACACATGTCAGAAAGAGAGAAGGACTCAGGTGTGATTATCAATAACAGACTATCTCTGGCTGACCACAAAAGTGAGAAGGTACAGAATATGTACAACCTGCTTGCAAACATGAGAATAGGGTCCACATACATAAATGAAGACATACTGAGAAAGTTAATAACATCTTTCATAAGACCGTCCATGGAGTATGCATCAGTAGTCTGGAATCCTCATCTCAAGAAACACATAGATAAGACTGAAAAAGTTCAAAGGGCTGCTACAAGATGGGGATCAAAGCTATGAAGAAAGACTAGAAAAACTGCATCTGCCAACATTACAGGAGCGAAGGAAAAAAGGAGACATGATTATGCTATATAAATGCATATCAGGGAAGGAGAAAATAGATATAAATGAATATATAACCTATGGGGAAGCATCAGCAAGAGGACACTGCAAAAAAAAAAAAAAAAAAAAAAGGCAATAAAGGCGTAAGGAAATTTAGTTTCCCAGATAGGGCAACTGATCAATGCACTATCGAATGAAATAGTGTGTGCCAAAACAATTCATAAATTTAAGGAGATGTATGATGAAAGTGGTTTAAGACACGGGACAGTAAGAGCTTGACTTATTCCTGTAAAGACACAATTAGGTAAGAACACACACACACACACACACACACACACACACACACACACACACACACACACACAGTGCTAAAGTACTTTCGCTGCGGTACTGTGCGAGAGGTGTATATAATAATAATAATAATAATAATAATAATAATAATAATAATAATTTGTAATAATAATAATAAAAATAATAATAATAATAATAATAAAAATAATAATAATAATAATAATAATTGTAACAGTAGTAGTATTAATAATAATAATAATAATAATAATAATAATAATAACAATAATTGTAGTAGTAGTAGTAGTAGTAATAATAATAATCATCATCATCATCATCATCATCATAATAATTACTGGAATTCTGAAAATGCTGAAGCAGTATTGAAAGAATTACACATTCCAGATGATAATGCCACATTCCAGATTAAAATGACAAAATAAAAATGAAAAAATCCACACTTGCATGTCAGATGCGGTGTACAGTCTTTGAAATGTACACAGTGTTGTGAGTGGTTGTGGTGAACGGTGCGTTATTAATAATACATCATAAAATGGATGTGCAGAAATTTGTCATGATTTTTGTTCTAACCAAGACAAATTTATGTGAGGATCTAGGTCCAAAAATCGTCAAGAAGCATAAAAAAATATTGATTTCTCATAACTGTTTCTATAAAATCTTAAAAAGCAGACACTTTAAGGATTCTGAAAATACGTTTATCACTAATACCATCCATCAATCAAATGATCTACATGGAGAAAGTCATGCGGTAGCTCTTGGTATTTCTAAAACTTTCGACAGAGTATGGCATCATTCCCTGCTGTCCAAACTCCCTTGCTATGGACTAACGTCTTTTGTTCCTTTGATTTCTTCATATCTTAGTGACAGGAAAGTAAGAGTAAAAGTAGATGATGTATATTCCAATTTTCACTCAATTAACGCCGGCACGCTGCAGAGGTCAGTTCTGGCGCCAACCCTATTCCTGGTTCATATTAATGATCTCTTATCTGTCACCCACAATCCCATCCATTCATACGCAGATGACTCAACACTACATTTTTCATTCACACTCAGACACCCATTTACAAAGTCTAATATCTCTACCTCTCAACTCAGTACAACCATCTCCATAAATCAAGACCTACCTACGATCAGTGAATGGAGACAAAACAACCTTGTCTCATTTAATGCTAGTAAAACTAAATATATACAGTTTACTAATAGACACATATTGCCAGATTCGTGCATTACCTTCAGTGCTACTAATATTCCCATCTCCAAAAGTATTGAAATTCTTGGCATCTCACGTAACAGTGCCCTCAGCTGGACCTCTCATGTTAGATCACTTGTTAAACCGCCTCAAAAAAACTTGGATTATTGTACAGAGTCAGTAACTTCTTCACTGATGAGCAGTTAGCTATATTATAAGAGTCATGTGGCTCTCAGCTTGAATATTACTCACCCTTGTGGAATGGATGTGGAGAGGTTGCATTAAAACAACTAGACAAAATTCAGAACAAAGCTGTTAGAATTATTAACAACTCTGCCATTACAAATATACTACCTCCCCTGCCAGTAAGAAGAAATGTTGCCGCCTTTGCATTATTTTACAGATTTTCTTATGGCAAATGCTCAGATGAAGTTGCATCCATGGTGCAACCTCTCCATCTGGTAGCGCTCATGACTGGAATGTCACTCATCCATATTGCAGAACTTCTGTCTATCAGAATTCTTTCATTCCCCTAACTGCATCTCTCTGGAACTCGCTTCCTCAGAGTTGTTTCCCTCCAAACTTCAACCCAGGGCTGTTCAAGTCTAACTGTTACAGATAGTTTATAAACAGAGGACACCAGTAATCTGATGTATGGATAATTTTTTTTTTATTCATTTGTTTTTCCTTCCTTCATTCTGTTATTTAAAAAAAAAAATGAAAGATATTTGGTGTGATTAAAAAATTTCTGCGGATTTTGACTTGTGACCTTAATCTGACCTTGAGATCAAGGTCAAGGTCATCATGCTATGCAGATCATGTTCACTCATGACTCACTACATTTCCACTGAGTTTGGTCAAAATTGGCCAAACACTTTCCAATTTAGCACTTTCATGCTTGAGGTGGCCATTTTGATTTTCCTCAATATCTTAAAAAGTATTTGCTGGATCTCAATACCAGTACCCAGATGCACTAGTATTTGTTGATGACTACTTGCTGCAATATTTGCAAAGCAATTGGCTCTTTAGTTTTTCCTACACAGGTGAGCAAAAATTAAAAAACTAACACAGAGGGTGCTTGTCTGGCTACAGTATCTATATACCTAGGCTGTATCCCCCAAAGAAAGGGAGGTATACCCGAGACAGGACAATGTACTCCCATTATAGTCATCCACACACACATATTCATTCGTATCTTAGCCCCAAGGGGAGAACAAACAGATCCTCAGCACCACACCGCATGAGAGTCAACTGCGCAGTGCAATCAGCGACATCTGCAGCAGGGCCCAACAGCAGAGCTGGTTTACCCCTGCCACATGTACTTGACCTGATCAGCTGATCAGGACGCTAGTGCTAGGAAAAAAGCTTTTGTGCCTGCAACCAAGATACATCACTCCTGAAAATTTCAATTATCTTTTTCTTGAACGATCTTGGAATGCCAGCCTTGTAGATCTCCCCTCCCCCATTATATATATATATATATATATATATATATATATATATATATATATATATATATATATATATATATATATATATATATCCAATATCAATTAGAACTCCACAGAATGTGCAGTTCTTAATAATGACATTACTACTACTACTACTACCACTACTACTACTACTACTACTACTATTATTATTATTATCAATTAAGAAGATGGAGGAGGTGGAGGATTACAAAGGAATGCAAACAGCAACAGACCTCATGGTGTAGAAACTTTGTATTTAATGTTGGAACTTCGTAGCTTCTTGTAGTGAAGTTTTGTAGTGAAGTTATACATATATTAGCCTGAGGCATCCCATCAATGTATGGGTACGTCACAACATTTTGTCACAGCTAGACCCGTTGACGTACTGGTACGTCGTGCAATTGCAAGGTTCATAATTTGCACAATTTTCAATTTTCGTGCGTGATTTTTGGTACGTATACACGGGACATCTTCCTCTATTCCTCTACAAGATGCCAGGCAGGGACAATCCCTTATCCCGCATGACCTCCCCCCTCCCCTGCACGCCATTGTCTCAGCAATTCACCTGTTACCAGTGACCTGGCAAATAAAGACATTCAGGGCCAGAGTGATTCCCCAGTTGATAACAATGTGGAGGACAAAGTTTACATAGCATTAGAGGAAGAAACAGTCAGAAATGATGATCAGGTACTGTCATCAAAAAAGGTCAGGTATGTTGATGTGTTAGTGAGTGAAACAATGCTTACATTGCCTATATTACTGTTTGAAAACCAATGTACTCTCATACTACATATAAATTCGTACAAAATAAATAAATAAATACCATTTATGAGTGGTGAGAAATAGTTACTCTCCCATAGAACTCATTTTCTTTGGAGCCAGCCTGATAGAAAACCCAGTAAGGTAAGGAGGTACTCTACCTGTATCGAGTATTTTAAACCTGAGTTGAGCGATTTCTCTATGAATTTTCGATGTTTCTTACCAAAAGTGGAGGTTTGAGGCAAAAATTTTTTTTTCCAAAATTGGTCGGGACTGGGGGGAGTCAGTGGTGGAAAATCGGTCGGAATGTGATGGGTTAGACTCATAGACGAGCGGTTGTTATATGTGAGTAGTTTTGTAAGTAAACAATCTTTGTTCCCTTTTGTCATGCAATGACAGGAGAGGTAAAGATTAGTATGGGACTATTTTTATTTGTCTTTGAAATATTAACAAAGTCTCTCACACACGAGTGAAGTATAGAGTCCCATTAGCTACCTCCCTGTCTCTCTCTCTCTCTCTCTCTCTCTCTCCCTCCCTTCCCTGTTGCTAGCCTCCTTCTCCCTACTACCTGCTATTTCTATGGCCAGTCCCCTTCTGAGCTCTGATTCCTACATTCTCGTTTAGCAGGGGTCGTTTCACGTGTGCTATACTGTTGTTGAAATGTTCTAGAAGCCTGTGTGTGTGTATGTGTGTATATGTGTGTATGGTCATGAGGCACCGTTCGTGGGCTATTGTGCTGGTGAGGTGCTGGAGAGGTGCTAACATCATTTCCTTTTGGCCCCTAGATTTGATATTGACCTAACCTCTAGACTATATACTGTATGTATGTTGCTAGGTATTATATATTTAGATATTTTTGAGTCCTGACATCGCTCAGTCATGCAGCTGGCGGTCCTCCAACAGCAATTATCATTGACATATGCTAATTTGTTAATACATAACATTGATTATAATACTGTATAGACATAATATTCATGGTAATATTGCAGTGATCCAGTAATATTGCATTTTAAACAAGTTGTATAAATAACTGAATAAATGCAATATGGTTCAATTGGTTATGGTATGATATATTGTAAGATGTGTATGTGTAACAGACATATGCATGTAATTGTGCAATGGTAATACTGCTAGGTCATTACATTACATATGGAGTTATCCCTTTAGTAATGTCTAATATTTCACCTAACTTATGTGATGATTCTGGTAATACAGAATTGTAGTAACATTGTATAAGTTGTTACATAATATTGTAGTAACACTGTGGTAATGCATAACTGTAACATTGTATGAATTGTTACATAATATTGTAGTAACACTGTGGTAATGCATAACTGTAACATTGTATGAATTGTTACATAATATTGTGGTAATACATAACTGTAACATTGTATGAATTGCTACATAATATTGTAGTAACATTGTGGTAATGCATAACTGTAACATTTTATGAATTGTTACATAATATTGTGGTAAGACATAACTGTAACATTGTATGAACTGTTACATAATATTGTAGTAACATTGTAGTAATACATAACTAACATCGTATGAATTGTTACATAATATTGTAGTAATATTGTGGTAATGCATAACTGTAACATTTTATGAATTGTTATATAATATTGTAGTAACACTGTGGTAATGCATAACTAACACTGTATGAATTGTTACATAATATTGTAGTAACATTGTAGTAATACATAATTGTAACATTGTATGAATTGTTACATATCGTTTGTAGTTACATAAATGTAGCAAGTGTAACATAATGCAATCGTTTGTCATTACATAATTGTAATAATTGCAGTCCTGACATCGAATCCGGTCATGCTGCGGTCGATGATAGTGATGATGTGTCTTGCCACTGGCTAGTGGAGAACAACAAATTGCTTTTTGTTTCACTTATAGGAGTTTATGTGGTATTTTGGCATGTGTAGTAACACTTACATCTACTTGCATTTGTTTGTTATGTGATCTTACTGTTTTTTGTTGTTTTTTTTGTATGTATTGATTTTCTATAGTTCGTTTTTCTTTGACTACGCTTTCTCGGTGTTGTCCAAGGTTGCATAATTGCTGGTTATTTCCATGTGACCCTTTTTTAAAGTTTAGTTTATATTGCACAGATATTACTGAAAATGATATTATATAGCCCCATATTTCGTTATTTTATACAAAAAAATATATATACTATATATACAGGATTAACTATATACACTGACTTGTTGTTCACTTGTACACCTCCGGACAGAAATTCGTGATACACGATAATCTGCCACCAGAGGTCAGGTTAATCGCACACGCCTACCCTCCCCTTACTCCCCCTCCTTACCCCCACCAAAACACTGATGTATTAGGCGGTTGGATCGGAGATATGAAGCTTCGCTCACTCTCACGTCTTGCCGCATGTAATGTTACTTTTATTTATCTTACTATTAGATGTACTGTATTATCAAGTGCATAGATCCATCTTCAGTTCCATGAGAAATTTTAGCAGATTTTATCTTACTATTAGGTGTACAGTATTATCAAGTTCATAGATCCATCTTCAGTTCCATGAGAAATTTTAGCAGATTTCAATACAATGACCTTAATGTATAGAGTCTGGTTTCCAAGTAGTTATCCAACGTGTTGTAAGCGATAGACAAAAATCCAAGTAACAGTTAAAAGTTATATGGCCAGACCAGATAAGTCCCTCTCTTGCCTTGTCATGTGGACAGCCACATATACACTCACATAATTATCTACCTACCTACTCAACCCATCCAACACAACCCACCGACCTCGCCCCTGCCACCCACCCAGCCCATCGATCCTTGCTATCCACTCTGCTAACCCACGAACACCACACACGAAGTTCACCCAGCAATGCCACTCAACTCATTTACTCATTCACTTCTCCACCCTGAACCCATCCTGCCACTCAACCAAACCACCCACTTAGATCATCCCGACCACACAATCGTCTCAGCCACCCTGACGACCAGCGGTACCCACTCACCCTGGCGACTCACTTTGCCCACACAACCCGACAACCTATCTTGACCATCGACCCCTACCACCCACCCTCACCACTCACAAATTCCACCTACCCATCCGACTCACGAATTCCACCCACCCTGGTCACCCAACAATGCCATCCATCTCATCCATCCACACAAGCCTCCCACCTCTCCCTGAACACTCCTCACCCACCTCACCCAGCCCATCCACCCATCCTGTCCATTCACTCCTCCCACCGACCCACCTGCCCATCCACCCATCTTACCCAACCCCATTCACTCCGCCACTCCATTCACTCCGCCACTCCATTCACCCATTTGAACCCGACTTATCCATCAAACTTATCTTATCCAAACCTAACTTACCGACCCCTCCCCGACCACCCACATATCCAGCCACCTACCCACCCAGTCCACCAAACGCATCTACTCACTAACCCAATTACCCCTACAACCCACCCAAAACCACTCCACACACCACACCCAACAACTGTTCCCCCCACTCCACCCACCCTGGCGATGCACCGAAGTACCACACCCACCAACTCAACTTCATCAACTCCACCCACCCAACCAACTGACTCTCTCTCTCTCTCTCTCTCTCTCTCTCTCTCTCTCTCTCTCTCTCTCTCTCTCTCTCTCTCACACACACACACACACACACACACACACACACACACACACACACACAGGCACACACACATTGTTCCCCTATTCAAGAAAGGAAATAAACAGAATCCACTCAACTGTAGACCAGTATCCCTGACCAGTGCTCTATGCAAGGTACTAAAAAAACACTAATACAAACACTGTTCCCCTATTCAAGAAATGAAATAAATAGAATCCACTCATCTATTTACCAATATCCCTGACCAGTGTTGTATGCAAGGTACTAGAAAAACTAATGAGAAAAATTTAGGTAAACCAAGTGCAATAATACAATATGATAACAGAAAGGCGCTTCGGTTTTAGAAAAAGAAAATCTTGTGTTACAAATCTATTAAGCTACTATGATAGAGTTGCAGAAACACTACGGAAAAGAGAAGGATGGGTGAACGGTATATATTTTAATATTAAGGAAGCATTTGACAGAATACCGCACCAAAGATTTCTATGGAAGCTCTACCATCAAGGAGGAATCCAAGGTAATCCGTTCTGTTGGATACAGGATTTTCTCAGAAAAAGGAAATGAGAACAGTACTAAGGAGTAATTACTCATCATGGAGGGAAGTGACTCACAGAGTTCCACAGGGCTCAGTGATGGCACCAATTATGTTTTTAGTATATGTTAATGATATAGGCTAGACAGGAACATTTGAATGGGATGCTATCTAAATATGTTTGCTGATGATGCAAATATACAAAGGAGAATTAAAGACTCTTGCAGAGTGCTACAAGAAGAATTAAACAAGCTTCATAAATAGAGCAATAGATGGCAAATGGAAGTCAGTGTGGACAAATGCCATGTAATTAAGTTTGGTAAAAGTGGAAAACGACCAGATCGGGATTATAAGATAGGAAGTTCAACCCTACACATATCAGAAAAGAAGAAGGACCTTCGTAAGTGTGATTATCAATAGTAGACTTTTTCTCCGGTAGACCACACAAATGAGAAAGTACGGAACATGCACACACTGCTTACTAATATGAGAATAGCATTCACACATATAAATGAAGGCATGCCGAGAAAGATAATTACCTCATTCATCAGACCAACCCTCGAATTTGTATCAGTGGTCTGGAAACCTCATCTCAAAAAACACATAGATAAAATTGAAAAAGTACAATGGGCTGCTACAAGATGGGTACCAAGCTTGAAGGATCTAAGCTATGAAGAAAGACTAGGAAAACTGAACCTACCAATACTACAAGAGAGAAGGAAGAGGAAACATAATGATGCTATATAAATACATCTCAGGGAAAGAAAGAATAGACATCAATGAGTATATAATCTGTGGGGACGCATCACCAAGAGGACACTGAAAAAAAAAATGCATAAAAAGAGAGGTAAGAAAGACGTAAGGAAATTCAGTTTCCCAAATAGGGCAATTGATCAGTGGAATGCGCTACCGAATGAAATAATGCCCGCCAAAACTATTCATAAATTTAAGGATATGTATGATAAAAATGGTTTAATACACGGGACTGTACGAGACTGACTCATTCCTGTAAAGATACAATTGGGTAGGAACAATTAGATAAGAACACACACACACACACACACACACACACACAGATGCAGAAGGGTGGGAAAGGTGAAAGGAAGGATTTGGAGACGGTGAAGGGAACGGATGAGATGTGGAAGTCTCTAGAATTGTTCTAACAGCGGCTTTCGCAGTACATTGACTCGTATCTTCGACATATACTCTTTAATTGAGCTATATTATCGATGTATTTCCATTAGGATTCCATGATATGCCATCTAATTGGCAATAGATTTAATGAGCGAATATTCTGGTAAAATATTAAATATTATAACTATGCTAGTTTCAATATTACTTGCTGTTCATACTGTTCAATGATTATACAGTCAACCATCAAACAGTAATTCGTAAGACGTTGGGCCAATCTTCCTCGGGGATAATCAACCACTGATAATGATTAGTGAGTGAAGTTGTTGTGAACTACTCTCTCCCTGTGTGGGTGTGTTTGTGTGTGTGTGTGTGTTTTGTTTCTCTTACGGCGAGTCCACACGTGCTCTAAAAAATATATTGGCAACACGGCAGGCAATATGTTCGGGAACATGTTTCCAGCAGTATTTGGACAAATGAATGCAAACATGTTTCAGTGCAGCTTCGAACACTGGCAGGAGAGGCGATGGGATAAGTGTATCCATACCAGGCAGCTGAGACTTCATCATGATGTTGCCAACATGATCTGGACGCTGCTGTTCCCAACATGTTTGCAGCGTGGTCGTTACTGTGTTGCTTACATGTTGCCAGCACTTGCTCAAGCACACGTGTGGGCGTGCCCTTACTGTGTGTGTGTGTGTGTGTGTGTGTGTGTGTGTGTGTGTCAGTTGGTTGGGTGGGTGGAGTTGATGAGGTTGAGTTGGTGGGTGTGGTAGTTCGGTGCATCACCAGGGTGGGTGGACTGTGATAATGGTGGAAAGGGGAGCGAACAGTTGTTGGGTGTGGTGTGTGGCGTGGTTTTGGGTGGGTTGTAGGGGTAACTGGGTTAGTGAGTGGATGCGTTTGGTGGGCTGGGTGGGTAGGTGGCTGGATATGTGAGTGGTCGGGGAGGAGTCGGTAAGTTAGGTTTGGATAAGATGAGTTTGATGGATAAGTCGGGTTCAAATGGGTGAATGGAGTGGCGGAGTGAATGGGGTTGGTAAGATGGGTGGATGGGCAGGTGGGTCGGTGGGAGGAGTGGGTGGACAGGATGGGTGGATGGGCTGGGTGAGGTGGGTGGGGAGTGTTCAGGGAGAGGTGGGAGGCTTGTGTGGATGGATGAGATGGATGGCATTGTTGGGTGACCAGGGTGGGTGGAATTCGCGAGCCGGAAGGGTAGGTGGAATTTGTGAGTGGTGAGGGTGGGTGGTTGGGGTCGATGGTCAAGACAGGTTGTCAGGTTGCGTGGGCAAAGTGAGTCGCCAGGGTGAGTGGGCACCGTTGGTCGCCAAGGGTGGCTGAGACGATTGCGTGGTCGGGATGATCTAAGTGGGTGGTTGGTTTGGGTGACTGGATGGGTTCAGGGTGTAGAAGTGAATGAGTAAATGAGTTGAGTGGCATTGTTGGATGAACTTCGTGTGTGGCGTTCGTGGGTTAGCAGGGTGGATAGCAAGGATCGATGGGCTGGGTGGGTGGCAGGGGTGAGGTCGGTGGGTTGTGTTGGATGGGTTGAGTAGGTAGGTAGATAATTATGTGAGTGTATATGCGGCTGTCCACATGACAAGGCAAGAGAGGGACTTATCTGGCCATATAACTTTTAACTGTTACTTGGATTTTAGGCTATCGCTTAGAACACGTTGGATAACTATTTGGAAACCAGACTCTATACATAAGATCATTGTATTGAAATCTGCTAAAACTTCGATATAATTTCTTCTCATGGAACTGAAGATGGATCTGTGCACTTGATAATACACCTAATAGTAAGATAAATGAAAGCAACATTACATGCGGCAAGACGTGAGAGTGAGCGAAGCTTCATATTTTCGATCCATCCGCCTAACAAATCAGTGTTTTGGTGGGTGTAAGAAGGGGGAGTTAGGGGGGGTAGACGTGTGCGATTATCGTGTATCACGAATTTCTGTCCGGAGGTGTACCTATTGTGGGCAATATATGTGTCAGCACTGTGTGGAAATCTTTGTCTTGGCGATTGTGTGGAAGATGTTCATACTTGCTAACGTCATTTGTGTTGGCCATTTTTTTTCTAGTTTTCCTTGTAACTTAATTTGTCTGTTTCCACTAGGTAACTTTAATCAATAAATGTTTAATACAGTTCTTTTAATCGCTCACTGAGTAACTGTGATAGTATATTTACTTTAATACTTTGTGGATGTAATAATATATAGCTGTATGTATGAAGAACGTATTTTATGTAGGTATAAATGGTAATACTCGTTGATAGTAAATAAATGCTATAATAAATGAATGAATATATACAGTGTAGAATATTTATTGTTGGTGCAAGTATTTAGTGACTGAATTTGGATATAACTGAAGTAGGTAGGCTATATGTACTTAAGTTGTAACTATACAGCACGTTTTATATGTTTGTGAAGAAGTTTTTTGTCTATCACTGTGTATTGTATAAATGAAGTAACTATATAGCTCACTAGTTTTTACCATGGTGGGAATGGAGTGAGTGGTGGTGAGTGGTGGTGTCACACACGTGTTGATTGACGTGGCGTCGTCTCAGCAAACACGCATGGTGACGTCGACTTCCCACACTGGTAGCTGTGGTGAGTAAATGAGTAACGATGAGTAACTTCAGTGAAGATGAGTGAGTAAGATGAATTGTGAATATGGGCTTGGTATTTGCTGTCGTCGTTTTGACCTTCTCGCACTCCTGCGTCAGCGGTGTAGGTTGGAGGTGGTTGGAGAGAGAGGAGGGTGAGGTCATGTGGTTGTGAGTTGTGAGTCGTGTCTCACTCTTCGTTTGTTTGTTTTGTTTTTCATTCTCGATGTATTCTCGGTCCTTTCCTCTTGTGATTTGCTCGTTGTGGGATGAAGACTGCTGCTACTTGTAAGTGCATGTAGAAGATTATGGAGATGTCTTGTAGACTTGTTACTCGTAGTTGATCGTAGATGGTTGTAGTTCGTTGGTTCGTCATAGAAATTGGAAGATTATTTGTACTAATATTTTGTTGAACTACTGGCAAGGCGTCGTGTGACCTCTTCACCTCTACATCAGTGTGATGATAGGGGAGACGGAGGGGGGGTTGGAGATAAAACTGTCAGGAGCTGGTTGTGAGTTGTTGGTTGTAAGAGGTATTGTTTGTTTTCTATCTTGATAATGTTGACTCAACTGTAGACTCGTAGACTCGTAGACTCGTAGGCTTGTAAACTCGTAGACTCGTAGGCTTGTAGCTTGTATTTTGTACGAATTCACTGTAGATTTGAAAACGAGGTTCGTACTTCATACTGCCACCATTTCTTGTAAAAACTTTGTATTTAATATTGGAACTTTGTAGCTTCTTGTAGTGAAGTGTTGTAGATCAGTTATACATATATTAGACTCGTGGACGAGCGGTTGTTATACGTGAGTAGTTTTGTAAGTAGATAATCTTCGTTCTCTTTTGTCATGCAATGACAGGAGAGGTAAAGATTAGTATGGGACTATTTTTATTTGTCTTGGAAATACCAAAAAAGTCTCTCACACATAAGTGAAGTATAGAGTCCCGTTAGCTACCTCCCTGTCTCTCTCTCTCTCTCTCTCTCCTCTGTTGCTAGCCTCCTTCTCCCTACTACCTGCCGGTTCTATGGCCAGTCCCCTTCTGAACTCTGATTCCTACTTTCTCGTTTAGCAGGGGTCGTGTCACGTGTGCTATATTGTTGTTGAAGTGTTCTAGAAGCCTCTGTGTGTATGTGTGTATATGTGTGTATGGTCACGAGGTGCTGTTCGTGGGCTATTGTGCTGGTGAGGTGCTGGAGAGGTGCTAACGTCATTTCCTTTTGGCCCCTAGATTTGATATTGACCTAACCTCTAGACTATATACGTATGTTGCTAGCTATTATGTATTAAGATATTTTAGAGTCCTGACAATGGTCCTTTTGAGGCTGCTTGTTACAGAATAGACTATGACCACAAGATGTAACTGCATGCTGAAGGATAACGATAGTAATGCAAGAAGGCTCCCCCCACCACCAAACCCTCCAGGAAAAAGTGAGAAAAACCACCATGCAGCATGGTAAGACTGACATGGAAATTTCACAGGAGAAACTGTAAAGGAAAAGTCACATTCTATTATACTTTATCTATAAGCTACCAGTTTGAATAACCTAAAAGAGAAAGTAATCAAGTAAATTAATAACTATGGCATGACATTATGAGCGGGTACATTGAATTAATGAGGCGTCTGTAGACATAACGTGAAAACTGCACAGTCCACAGTGTGGATGTTTAGAGGTGGTGTGGCAGCCTTGCCTTTCAGTCAGGCCCCAACTATGTTCACTCCACTGGGACAAGGAACTCTCCCATGTGGGACATATATACAAGTTTCCTCCCGAAACAGTGACTCCTGGTACATTAAAAAAAAATCCTGATGGTGGTCACTTGGCTAACAGGGACCTCAATGATCCACAGCCCATCACAGGTCGATAGTAAGAGCAGTGACTGTTAACTCAGGGCTATCTGTGCAGATCCTAATCTTTGCTTATATTACTTTATTTGCACTGAGTAGATTGAAAAATATATAATGACGTGATGCGACGCTATGTATGGGTATGTTAAGTTTACGGGGTGTCTTGTAGACAAAAGGGAACTGCACAGTGCACAGCGTGGATGTTCAGGGGTAGTGCGGCAGCCTTGCCTGGCGCTTTTAAGGTAGCCAGCAGTCAATCAGGCCCCAGCTTCGTTCACTCCACTGAGACAAGGAACTCTCCCATGTGGGACATGTACACAAGTTTCCTCCTAAAGCAGTGTCTCCTGGTACATTAAAAAAAATCTCAATGGTGGCCACATGGCTAACAGAGACTCTCATTGATCCACAGCCCATCACAGGTCGAAAGTAAGAATAGTGGCTGTTAACTCAGGGCTACCTGTGCAGATCCTAATTTGTGCTTATATTACTTTATTTGCTTTGAATAAATTGAAAAATATATAATGACATGACATGATGCCATGTATGGGTACATTGTTTATGGGGTGTCTTGTTCACAAAAAGGGAATGAACTTACATGTAGCTGGTGAAAGTAAGTTATTCGGACAGAAAAAAAGTCAGCTGAGGATTCTCCTGCAAATACTTGTCTATTTTGTTTTTGAATGTGTTAATTGAGATACTATTCACGGTATCTGAAGGTAATCAGGGGGAGGCGGTGGCACAATTGGTAGAGAGGTGGCCTGCAGTACTAACGGGCCAAGGTTCAAATCCCGGCTGGGGCAGGGAACAGTTTAAGGATTTGAATTTCATTAAATCAGGCTTTACTGATCTACCAGAAGACCCGCCGACATGTTGTAAAAATACCCCCACTAATACCAATACACCAGTCCTGTATGAGACAGCCCTAGCATGTATTCAATATGGACGGTGGGTGTTATACGCCGAAGTGGTGACATGTAGAGGTGTATGGTATGTAGGAGGACTGCTGGGCCTTGATAGCAGGCTGTGAAGCCTATGCCCAGAGTCGGACACACATAAAGAAAAAAAATCTGTTCCAGATATTTACGACCCTGTTGAAGAAGAAGTATTTTGCTTCATAGGATTGGAAATGCTTTCCCATAATTTTGCAGCCATTATTTCTGGTTTGAGTTGACTGGTCTATTCCAAAATATTTATTCACATCTAAATTGTCATATCCCTTCATGATTTTGAAAACTTCAATAAGGTCACATCTTATCCTGCATTTTGTTAGGCTAAATAATTTAAGTTCTTCAAAGAGTTCCTTGTATGATTTGTTTCTCAGTCGTGGTATCATTTTTGTGATTCTTCCTTGTATTTTCTCTAATTTTTCTGTCCTTTCTGAAGTAAGGAGACCAGAATTGCTATTAAGTTACTTTTAATATCACTGGACCACTACTTTGGTTTACTATTACCAGCTGGACGCCTGTTACGTACTGGCACACATGACTAACATTTCATTAAATTTTTTGGTGAATATTTCCCATACTTGGTTTGTCATTCGTTTCAGACATTTGATTCCAATCGGTAGTTGTAAGTAGCGCTCAGAGCCTGGTGAAATCTGCTCTGCGATAGTCTGGAACTTTTTCTTTGCTCTCTACTTCTTTAACCCGCCCTGTCCCATTGACGTATGGGTACGTTGCAACATTTTGCATTTACCAGTCCCGGCGACGTACTGGTACGTCGTGCAATTGCAAGGTCCCCAATTTGCACAATTTTCAATTTTCGCGCATGATTTTTTGTACGTATACACGGGACACATTCCTCTATTCCTCTTCAAGATGCCAAGAAGGGACAGTGCCTTACACCGCATAACCTCCCCCCTCCCCCATGCCATTGTCTTGGCAATTCACCTGTTACCAGTGACCTGGCCAGTAAAGACATTCAGGGCCAGAGTGATTCCACAATCGATGACAATGTGGAGGACAAAGTTTACATAGCATTAGAGGAAGAAACAGTCAGAAATAATGATCAGGTAATGTGGCAAAAAAAGGTCAGGTATGAAGAGTTAGTGAGTGAAACAATGCTTATAATGCCTATATTACTGCTTGAAAACCACTATATTCTCATACTACATATAAATTCGTACCAAGTAAATAAATAAATACTGTTTATGAGTGGATAAAATAGTTACCCTCCCATAGAACTCGTTTTCTTTGGTGCCAACCTGTTAGAAATCCCAGTCAGGTAAGGTACTGGTACCTGGATCGAGTATTTTAAACCTCAGGTGAGCGATTTCTCTATGAACTCTCGATGTTTCTCACCAAAAGCGGAGGTTTTAGCAAAAAAAAAAATTTTCAAAAATACCTCGGGATTGGGGGATGTCAGAGGTGCAAAATAGTTCGGGACGTGACAGGTTAACTTTTTCAGTAGTAGTATTAAACTGTATAATTCGATGATTACTGGAACTAAACTCAGGTCCGATTTCAACAGTGTTGACTAGGTTATCATTTGTAGTTGAGATGATGTCTAGGATATTGTTTCCTCTCACTGAGTAGTCTATGTGCTGGGAAAGGGTGCTTTCTTGAAGATTCACATTAAGCTCTTGTCCTGAGTGTGCAGTTAGCGGTTCACTCCACTTTGTTACCTATAGATTAAAGTCTCCAATAATTACACTAGCCTCTTCACAACAAATTTCTGCAGTTTGATCATAAAGAGTTTCATCTGTGTCAGGTGACTGTCCTGGAGGACGGTAGACGAGACATATATTTATTTTGTGAGATTTAACCCATCACATCCCGAGGTTTTCCGCACCTCCAACATCCCCCAGTCCCGAGGTATTTTCGAATTTTTTTTTTTTTGCTAAAACCTTCGCTTTTGGTGAGAAACATCGAAAATTCATAGAGAAATCGCTCACCTGAGGTTTAAAATACCCAATCCAGGTAGGAGTTCCTCCTTACCTGACTGGGTTTTCTAACATGCTGGCACCAAAGAAAACGAGTTCTATGGGAGGGTAACTATTTTATCCACTCATAAACGGTATTTATTTATTTACTTGGTACGAATGTATATGTAGTATGAGAGTATATTGGTTTTCAAGCAGTAATAAAGGCATTATAAGCATTGTTTCACTCACTAACTAATCACCATACCTGACCTTTTTTTACCACATTACCTGATCATTATTTCTGGCTGTTTCTTCTTCTAATGCTATGTAAACATTGTCCTCCACATTGTCATCGATTGTGGAATCACTCTGGCCCTGAATATCTTTACTAGCCAGGTCACTGGTAACAGGTGAATTGCCGAGACAATGGCGTGAGGGGGGGAGGGGGGAGTTTATGCGGTGTAAGTTATTGTCCCTCCTTGGCATCTTGTAGAGGAATAGAGGAAGGTGTCCCATGTATACATACGAAAAATTACGAGCGAAAATTGAAAATTGTGCAAATTAGGGACCTTGCAATTGCACGACGTACTGGTACGTCACCGGGACTGGCAAATGCAAATCGTTGCAATGTACCCATACGTCGACGGGACGGGGCGGGTTTATTAATACTCAGCTGAAAGTAACTAGCATCTATATTGGTAATACTAGGTTTGAATAGTACAAGGGGGTGGAGAGCAGATTTCACTTATAGTAAAACACCGCCACCAGCTTGGTGTGGTCGCTCACAGCTGAAAGCATTAAAAGTGAGTTTTACGCCAGGTACCCCTTTTTTTGAATAAGGGCTAAGGCGTTGCCCCCGGGTAGAGGACTTTGGTTTGGAGCGTGTAGCATTTTATGACCGGATGCCCTTCCTGATGTCTACCAGTGACCCTTGGGTGGATTCGATCCTCCGACCCTTTGGATCGAATCCACCCAAGGGTCATTGGTAGACATCAGGAAGGGCATCCGGTCATAAAATGCTACACGCTCCAAACCAAAGTCCTCTACCCAGGGGCAACGCCTTAGCCCTTATTCAAAAAAAGGGGTACCTGGCGTAAAACTCACTTTTAATGCTTTCAGCTGTGAGCGACCACACCGTGCTGGTGGCGGTGTTTACCACAGCTGAAAGCATTGTACCTTACTAATGAGTATTCTGCTAAAAAGTCACAGTCAGATGTGTTAATCCAGGACTCTGTTATGGCAACAATGTCATAATTTTCTAGACAAATAAGAGATTCTAAATCCTCAACCTTGTTGCATAGACTAAGTGCATTAACATACCAGACTCTAATTCTGTCCCAAATATTTGACAAACTGACTTTGCGGATATTTATATTAAGGTTACTGCTCCTGGACTTGCCGCATTTTTTTATCTGAAGAGGGCAACTTTATCATGTAAAAGTCTGCCTAGCTGTGCCGCTCCTACTGAATTCAAATGGAGACCATCTTTCTGGAAAAGGGTATGTTACTCATAGAACTGGTCCCACAGATTAACAAAGTCGTCTCCATCTTGTGCGCAGAAAGATTTAAGATGGTTATTTGTGCTCAAGGCCTTATCATAAAAACTATTCTCTGCCTTGATCCTTGGGAGTATGCCAGATATTATTACATTAGCGGACTTAGTTTTAAATTGCTTGATCATCTCATGATACTTTGCTAGCAATTCTTTCGATCTGTTGTGCTTCAGATCATTCGTACCAACATGGATGATGTATAGAGTTTTATCATTTGTGTCTTTTGGTACCTCATCACAGGCTTCTGTGATATCACATAGTCCACCTCCTGGAAAACAGTACTTCTTCCTGTTGTTGGGGTAGCATCCACAAAATTCCTCCAGCTGACCACATACAGTAGAGTCCCTAATAAGCCTTGTTTCTTCTGCCTCATCAACTGCTTCGGGAAGGATCTGGTAGTGACTGTAAGTAGTTATGGGGAGGTGCTTCCTTATAACTTTCATGGGTTTTGTGCCATTTCTTACCATAGTAAATGGGACTTTGCTTGGCGAGGGAAGTTTGGAATCGTTGGGTGACGATGATACACTGTCATTTGTAACTGCCTGATAGGCGGGGCCTGGTATGGGCTCAGTTTGTACATGTCTTCCTTCTTGTCTGTTGTCACTGGCTCCTATGTTTGCTGCTACGAACTCATTCAGTATCTCAAACTCTGCCTTGAGTTCCTTGTAATTTCTCTGTGATTCAGCTAAACCATTTTCTAGATCTCTTTTCATGATACATAGTTTGCACATTGGTGTCGATAAGTAATCTGAAAAATACTGAGGCGCAAAACGACCAGTACACTCCTGGCAGACCTTCAGTATAGATGGCATTTTGCAACAATATATCCTAAATACCACAAAAAAAAATAATAATAAAAATAATATACAACTGGCTAAGGGAAATTATTACAAATGAATAATTTACTCTATAAGTGAAATATTGAATTTCGAGGGAGATTCACTTACTTTTTATATACTATCTTCCTTTACCAGTGTAAAAAGAATAGAAAATCTACTTGCTGTGGCACAGTCCAACTTACCATGAATTCTTTTACAAGTGTAAGAAGAATAGAAAATGTACTTGCTATGGTACAACCTAACTTACCATGAGTTCCTTTACCAGTATAAAAAGAATTTTTTAAAAAATCCACTTGCTATGGTATAACCCAACTTACCATGAATGCCTTTACCAGTGTAAAAAGAACAGAAATTCTACTTGCTATGGTATAACTTAACTTACCATGAATTCCATTAACAGTGTAAAAAGAATACAAAATCTACTTGCTGTGGTATAATCTAACTTACCATGAATTGTAGAAACACACCATAAACTGATTCACTGGAAAGAAAAAATAACAATAACAATAGAATGGTGTGAAAATTAAAATATAGCCTAGCTTCACTCAGTAAATTTTTTTTTTTTTTTTATTATAAATAACAGAACAGAGGAAGGAAAACAAATGGGTAAAAAAAAATAATCCATACACCAGATTACTGGTGTCCTCTGTTCATAAAATATCTGTAACAGTTACACTTGAACAGGTGTGGGTTGAAATTTGGAGGAAAACAACTCTGGGGAAGCGAGTTCCAGAGAGATGCAGTTCGGGGAATGAAAGAATTCTGATAGGCAGAAGTTCTGCAATATGGTTGAGTGACATTCCAGTCATGAGCGCTACCAGATGCCCGTGTAGCACGAGGGAAGGCATGGAGAGGTGGCACCTTGGACGCAACTTCGTCTGAGCATTTGCCAAAAAAATATCTGTAAAATAATGCAAGGGAGGCAACATTCCTTCTTACTTGCAGGGGAGGTAGTTTATATGTAATGGCAGGGTTGTTAATGATTCTAACAACTTTATTCTGAATTTTGTCTAGTTGTCTTAATGCAACCTCTCCACAAGCATTCCACAAGGGTGAGCAACATTCAAGCTGAGAGCGCACATGACTCTTATAAATTATAGCTAACTGCTCATCGGCGAAGAAGTTATGGACTCTGTACAATAATCCAAGTTTCTTTGAGGCGGTTTTAGCAAGTGATCTGACATGAGAGGTCCAGCTGAGGGCACTGTTAAGTGAGACACCAAGAATTTCAATACTTTTGGAGATGGGAATATTAGTAGCACTGAAGGTAATGTACGAATCTGGCAATATCTGTCTATTAGTAAACTGTATATATTTAGTTTTACTAAGAGGTCCAGCTGAGGGCACTTTTAAGTGAGACACCAAGAATTTCAATACTTTTGGAGATGGGAATATTAGTAGCACTGAAGGTAATGTACGAATCTGGCAATATCTGTCTATTAGTAAACTGTATATATTTAGTTTTACTAGCATTAAAAGAGACAAGGTTGTTTTGTCCCCATTCACTGATTGTAGATAGATCTTGATTTATGGAGATGGCTGTACTGAGTTGAGAGGTAGAGATATTAGACTTTGTAAATGGATGTCTGAGTGTGAATGAGTCATCTGCATATGAGTGAACAGGATTGTGAGTGACAGATAAGAGATCATTAATATGAACCAGAAATAGGGTTGGCGCCAGAACTGATCCCTGCGGCACGCCGGCGTTAATTGAGTGGAAATTCGAATATACATCATCTACTTTTACTCTTATTTTCCTGTCACTAAGATAAGAAGAAATCAGAGGAACAAAAGACGTTAGTTCATAGCAAGGGAGTTTGGACAGCAGGGAACGGTGCCATACTCTGTCGAAAGCTTTAGAGATATCAAGAGCTACTGCATGAGTTTCTCCAAAAAGATCAATTGATTGATGGATGGTATGAGTTAAGAGATTGAGTATGTCAATGGTGGATCTTTCGTGGCGAAAACCGTATTGTCTATCACTAATTAAGTTGTTGGATTCAAGATGTTTAACAATATGCTTATTAATTAAAGTTTCAAATACCTTACCAAGAGAAGATGTGACAGCTATTGGTCTGTAATTATTTATAGTGTTTAAACTATTTCACTGGTGTAATATCATACACACAGTTGTTATTCTATACAAAAGGCAATGCTAATCACTTGCACTAAAACAGCAAGGAACTCATTTAAAAGTTCTTAGACTTTACAGCGCTAAGACGTACACAGTTGATAGTGGGAAAACAGAGGAGGAGGAGGAGGAGATTTGTTGTAAAAATTAAAAGAACAAAACTAGAAGCCATCTCACGATGGGATCTCACCTCCAGCTTTGCTGGAAAGTTTTTCCTCGGCACATAATTTTGCACCTCCATTTCTGATTTGACGCAAATTCAGGATGTAAAACACACAAAGCCAGCCAGCCAACCTCACAACTGAAAACATTACCACTCCGTTGGCTTCTCAACGCGGGTGATAAAGAATAAAAATAGGAAAAATGAGAAATAAGAGTGAGAACAATGAGAAGAAAGAAATGAAAGACACGAAGACGAAAGGGACGATGTAGCCGAGAGAGAAGAATGAGTGGGAAAAGAAATACTGGAAGGAGGTATGAAGTAGCCGAGAGAGAAGAATGAGTGAGAAAGAAAATACTGCAAGGAGGTATGAAATGAAAAAGAATGAGAGTAATACATGAGAAACAGAAGTAGAGGAAATGGGAAGAATGTGAATAAAAAGAATAAGGAGGAGCTGACTGAGTAGGAGAAGAATGAAAGGAAGAATGCGAAGATTGAGAGGATGGAAAAAGAGTTATAAAGAATTATAATTTGAAGAATGAGCAGAACAGTGAGGGGAAGAAGGAAAAATGTGAAGAAAAAGAATGAAATGGAGAAGAATGAGAGGGAAATTAAAAAGGCGAAGAATAACAACAAGCAAAAGAATGAGAAAAGGGATACAGTGAATAAAAAGAGAGAGAAGAATGAGAAAACAACGAAGAGAAGATTGAGATGAAGAAGAGAAGGAGAATGGGGGGGAAGAATGAGGTGGAGAAGATTGAGAAAATGGAGAGAAAGAAGGAAAGGCAATAGGAAAAGAAGTGAATGGAGGGGAAGAAGAGGATGAAGGAGAGGAAGAAGGAGAAGATGAAGAAGAAAGAGGAATAGAGGAAGGAGTAAAAGAGGTAAAAAAAAAAAAAAAGGGGGGACCTAGAATAAATCCCATCAACACAGTAGGAATCATTAAGGTATACAATTTTTCACACTCTCACTGTTGCCCGGAATCCGACACACAGTAGCCAGTTTACATCCCAGGTCCGTAATTTACAACTATAGAACAATTAGCATCGTATTAAAACAATTTGCATTTAAAACATGAAAATATTGGATGAAAATATATGTGACAGAATATCATGTATTTGATGAACAATATAATGTATCCATTTTCGAGTAAATATGGAAAGTACGAAATTGACGACTGTCCATCTCACAATGCTTGAAAATTGCTTATAACCTTTTTTACGGCTAGGTTAAAGCATAACATTGTTCATCTTGTAGCTAGTATTATGTCAGAGCTATTTTCACGTTATTTTTTATTTATTTATTTACACTAAGTTTTTGATGATGCAATGAAAATTAATAATGTTGACATTTTCAACTTCCTTGTAGCTCCAGACTCGGAAGTGGTTAACTGTAGTGCTTGGTGATCATGGACATGGTGGAAACAAGCTTTACTCATGAGTTTGATCGACCCGAAATTTGTACTAACATGAGGTGTAGTTTAATATTCTTTGATGACACATGATGCCACATTTGTTTTATTCCAGTTACTTCCAGACGGTTTTGTGCATTTATATGAGATAGTACAAACAAGTTATCTTAAATAGCCCCTATTAACCAGTTCGCTACAAGGGGACTCCCTCAATCTGGAACCGGATATACTGATACTATCGTATTTCGCTATCATATCTCGCTATGACAGTCATATCTGGCCCACAGATATAAAAACTGAAAATATTTCAGACACCCTCTTGTGATACAAGAGGTCATAACTAGGTGTCGAAGCCAGACATAACCCAGAAAAAATCTACTATAAAACTATAGAAAGAAGACTTTCTTCAGGCAACACGTGACTAACAAGGACATACAAAACGTTGTGAGGTTTCCCGTCAAGTCAGAAAAAGAAATATTTCTGATGGGGAATAGAGTTGCGGGATAAGATGCAAATGTCGGAACTTAACTGTTTCAGTACTGTTTATCAGTATATGTGTTTATCTGTCTTTAGATCTATCTATCTATCCACTTCTAATTACTATTATTTAGCTATCAAAAGTTGTTAAGGCCGTGAGTTATTAGACGTGGCTTTCATTAATCCCTTGATAACAAGGGATTAAACTGATAAATTATTTTTTAATGGCCCAAATAAAAAGAAAATGGACTTTTTACGATGGAAAAGGTTACCCAATATGTTTATATAGCACTTCGTGTGTAGAAGAAAATCACCAGCTTCATTCATACAGTGTACTCAAGACAACGAAGGTACTGTTGCCTTGCATGATTTTCCTCTTCATGGGATTTGAGAAACAAGATCATATAATATAACCTTAAATCAAGCATTGATATGCGGACTCCAAAATGTTGACCATGATATTTGAAGCACCTTACAATGATGGAAAGTACCTGGTCTTCCTATATGGTTGCTTACTGAATTTTGTAGCAAGGGATGCAGGCTGATTATTTGTAGTAAACACAAATGTTCCATAAATGACCTTCATGAACCAGGGTTCCGCACTACACTTTGCTATTTAAAGTTGAAGCATACAACCTTCCTTGTGGATGTGCACCCACTGACACTGATGGCACTGATACGGAGCCATAGAAAGTTTATCAGAATCGGCTGCCAATGATTTTCAAAACTGATTAGAGAAGCAGGGAAGGGACAGGACTCTTGCTGCTGGTTGTGCAACCATGACTGAAGGAGACAGCACCTATGAAAAGAGTTGGTCACGGGCTTCATATGTAAACTATTTTCAGTCCGATGAAGTATTTCTTGCATAATTCTTGTTACGATCAGATGTCTTGTACACCTTAAGGGCGATATTTCAAGCTGAAGATGTAAGATGTGGCTTTTATTACCCCCTTCCTGCCAAAGATGCTTCCTAAGTAAAATAACATCGTTTGGGATCAAGAAGGTAAACTTTAATTGACGTCCTCAGGCTGACGGGGTATAAGGGGAAGACTCAAATTTGGTGATTCAGTTACTCGGCCACAGAATCGAACCCAGATCCCGAGTACTTATGACAGGAAGGCAACTCTCTCTCTCTCTCTCTCTCTCTCTCTCTCTCTCTCTCTCTCTCTCTCTCTCTCTCTCTCTCTCTCATCGGTCAGTCAATCTAAAGCTGTCAATCTACATATCGATTATATGTACAGTCTCTCTCTCTCTCTCTCTCTCTCTCTCTCTCTCTCTCTCTATATATATATATATATATATGTCGCTTACCATAAAGTATGCTTGCACCCAGTCGGCTTGCTCGGGCCGATTACACTTGGTTCACAGACTACACACACATCCAAAGCCACTCCAACATTACAATTACACTTACAAGCACTTCTCACCCTACATACACTCTAACAGACAGCCTAAGCCACTTGGTAGAGATACATTGGCTGTATCGTCCCGACTTTGTCGGGATAGGCCGGTCCTGCAGTGGATACTCAGACGGCTGATGATGATTTATATATATATATATATATATATATATATATATATATATATATATATATATATATATATATATATATATATATATATATATATATATATATATATATATATATATATATATATATATATATATATATATATGACAGGCTAACAAAAGTGTTTAGAGAATCAACGGAGGTAGCAGGAAAACCTAATACTACCAAAGCCAAGAAGTATTCAGAAAAGACACTTGAGCTTATGAAAAAAAAGACAGGAAATGAAAGTAAAAAAAAAAAAATGAAATAGAACGAGCACAATTAAACCTATCAGCAAAAGACAAAGAGAAGAAAAAAGAAAGAGAAACATGGATCAAATCAGAGAAACCATCAAAAAAGTAAAAAGTCTGAAACAGGTCCGAAGTACTGTAATATGGCACTCGGAAAGCAACAAATTACGTCACTGGAAGACAAAAACGGTGAAGTCATTACATGCAGAGAAAAGATGTTGAAGAGAGTTGAAGAATTTTACAAAGAACTATATGCATCAAAGACCGAAGTACTAATAACTAACTTTCAGTTGACATAAGTGAAATACCTGAGGTAACACCAGACAAAGTAAATATTTCTCTTAATGATATGAAAAGACGGAAAGCTCCGGGAGAAGATGGAATAGCAGCTTATTTACTGTTGGATGTAGGAGTAGAAGTACATAATAGGCTTACTAACTTATTTACTAAGTGTATGAAAAAGAAAAAATTCCCAAAACATGGTGTAATCCAATAGTTATATATATATTACTCTACAAAAAAAAGGTGACTCAAAAGATCTTAGTAACTATCGAACCATCAGCTTATTATCAATCATTTACAAACTCTTCACTAAAGTCCTTACGAACAGAATAACTAAAAATTTGGAGGAAAACCAACCTCGTGAACAGGCAGGATTCCGAAGGGGGTATTCGACTACTGATCATCTACACACAATGAATCAGCTGATTGAGAAAAATGCGGAATATAATAAACCATTGTTTTAGGTTTTGTTGATTACGAAAAGGTTTTCGACTCAGTGCAGCATATAGCAATTATAAATTCATTGCGAGAACAAGAAGTGAATGAGAATATTGTAAAACTGCTCGAAAACATATAAAGAGGGAACTGCTACAGTTAGATTAAATAAGGACTTGGAAAAATTTAACACTGAGAAGGGTGTGCGACAAGGAGATACAGTTTTACCAAAATTATTTACAGCATGGTTGGGTCTGGTTAGTACTTGGATGGGTGACCGCCTGGGAACACCAGATGCTGTTGGCATCCCTACGTGTCAAGTGGGGTTGGTGGAGGATTAGTGCCCCTCCCTGTAAAACAATTAACTCTAAGCCCTTGGCCACCCTGTCTGGGATACATGGCGTCTGGCAATGAATGAATGAATGAATTTACAGCATGCCTAGAAAGTATTTTCAGAGAGCTAGACTGGGAAAACAAAGGAATGAACATAGATGGAGAAAAGCTAAACCATTTAAAATTTACAGATGACATTGTCCTAATCTCAGAAACAGCTGAGACATTGCAAGAAATGTTAAATGACCTAAACAGAGAAAGTCTCAATGTGGGGCTAAAAATGAACCGGAGTAAAAGTGATGTTTAATCCACATACACCAAAGAGCGTCGTCAGAATAGGCAGAGAAATTCTTGAAGAAGTCGAGGAGTACAGTTACCTGGGACAAATACTAAAATTAACGAAAGATAATGATAGCGAAACAAAAAGACGCATAACAATTGGATGGAAAGCTTTCGGTAAACATGGAGGCATTATGAAAAGTAGCTTCCCAGTTTGTATGAAACGAAAAGTATACGAGTATAATGAATGTATTATTTCAGCTATGACCTATGGTTGTGAGACTTGGAAACTGACAAAATCGATGAAAAATAAATGAATTCGTTCTCAGAGAGCAATGGAAAGGTCAATGTTGAGAATATCTTTAAAAGACAGGAAAAGATCAACTTAGGTGAGAGAGCAGACTAAAGTCAAAGATATTATAGAAGTTATAAAAGAGCAGAAATGGAGCTGGGCGGGCCATGTAGCAAGAACAAGGGATAACCGATGGAGCAATAGGTTGACTGACTGGACACCAAGAGATTGTAAGCGTAGCAGAAAAAGGCCAGACGGGAGGTGGAAAGATGAGACAGAGAAATTTTCAGGGAAAAATGTGGCAAATATTGGCTCAGTCAAGGAATTCGTGGAGAAGGTTGGGGGATGCCTTTGTTCAGCAGTGGACTTGTAATGGCTGATGATGATTATATATATATATATATATATATATATATATATATATATATATATATATATATATCACAGAGAGAGAGAGAGAGAGAGAGAGAGAGAAATGTAAAAACATAAGAATGTTCTTGGGAGGGAAATTAGCAACAAAGGAATGAATGGTAACTTGAGACGCCAAGGAAAACCTGTCGATAGGAAGAACACAGAGACACACCAAGTTAACCTGTGGGAGAGATGACGTTTTTCACTTGTATGTTCTTGATTATCAGATGGGAAGGTAGTGGTCAGGTGGTTAGAGAACTTGTCTGACGCTTGAATGAATGTGAGGTCCATCCCATACCGGTGTGGGGAACAGTTTGATTTTTTTTTATTTTTTGTTATAAGTGTTTGTTGATCATTGTCAGATTCACTGTTATATAAGATACCAGTCTGAATAGAAGAACCCTAGCATGTTTTCAGCACGGACATGGGTATACGTCAACCTACAGCAGTTCGCTCTTAACTCTTACAGATTTTTAAAGAAGAAAGGAGATCTATATTACGGCGTATAGATTTTTTTTTTCTTCTGTTCAACTTCCGAAATAAAAAGAAAAGAAATAGTGAACTGAGGCGTGCGGCATAATGGTGAGCCACTGAACCACCAGGAACGGTCTATTGAATCCATGCCCAGAATCGGACAAAATTCCAGGCGCTTCATTTAGCTTTGGAAGTCCCTGCTTGTCGTAAAAGGCGACTAAAAGGGTTGGCGGAGGGTTAGTGCCCCTCCCCGGAAAACAACTAACTAAAAAAACAAACAGTAAGCCTCGGACAAGGACTGACCAAACGATGACGATCACGGACCGGACAAAGGACATAGTTATCGGAACGAGGAATGTAAGGGGAGCGAATGATGAGGTGAAAGAGAGAGAGATTGTCCAGGTGCTTGAGGGTGCGAAAGTGGATGTATGTGGAATAACTGAAACAAAATGGAGAAGAGAAAGTGTGAGAGAATGGGAGTATGGATGGGGTATATGTGCAGGAGTAAGTGAGAATGAGAGGGCAAAGGAAGGGGTATGTATAGTTGTGAGTAAAAGATGGAAGAAGAGCATAAGACAGTATGGATCAGTTGGGTCATGGATTGTGTGGGTAAAGTTGAAAGTTGGAATACAAATGTGGGCGATTGTTTGTGTGCATGCGCCAACGCAAGATCGTGGTAGAAGAGTGAGAGAAGAGTTCTGGACAAATGTAGAAGTGTGCATGGAAAAGTTTGGAAGGAATGAGAGAGTGTTTTTGATTGGTGATATGAATGGTAAAGTTGGGAATGTGAAGGTGGATGGAATAGTTGGCGAGTGGGGTGTGCCTGCTGAGATGGATGAGAATGGGAGTGCGTTAGTGGACATTTGTGCTGGGAGGGGGTTGGTGATAGCCAATACCCTCTTCAGGCATAAAATGATCCACAGGTATACATGGCGAGTGATGAGAAGGGTGGGTGGTGAACTGAATGAAAAGAAGGCAATGATTGATTATGTGTGTGTGGATGAAAGGATGCGAAGATGTGTAATGGATGCAAGAGCTCATAGAGGCTGGGGGAGTGGACTTTCTGACCTCTACTTGGTGGTGGCCAGAATTAGAATTCAAGTAAGATGGAGGAATAGAAGAAGGGAAAGACGAGAGGAAGGAGTAGTTGCAAGGAGAGTGGAAAGGTTACAAGAGGATGAGAAAAAGGCAGAGTATAAGAGAGAAGTGGAGGAACGATTGGGCAAATATGAATTGGAGCAGATGGGAGACGTGGAAGGTGTGTGTAGGATATTTACAGAAGAAATATGTGCAGCATGTGATGTGGTGTGTGGAAGGAAGAGAAGACGGAGGGGGGTGCAAGGAACAGCATGGTGGACTGAAGAGCTGAGACAGGCTATGGCACAAAAGAAGAAAGCATACAATGAATGGATGAGAAATAGGGGCGTGGAAGAAGTTGAGAGGCGGAAGAGAGAGTTATATGTAGAAAGAAAGACAGAGGTGAAAAGATTAGTAAGAGAGAGTAAGAAGAGAGTGGATGAAGAATTTGGAAGGAATTTGAGTGTAAAGTAGAGGGACTGTAAGAAAATGTTCTGGAAAGAGGTGAAAAGAGTAAGACAGGGTGGAACTGAAGTTAGCAGGGGAGTGAAAGATAAAAATGGTAGATTACTAGTGGAGAAGGGAGAAAAAGTGAGCAGATGGAGAGAACACTTTAAGGAATTGTTGAACATAGAGGATGGAAGTAATGCGAGTTCAAGTGGCTGGGGAATGGCTGGGAGAAGGAGGGAGGTGAGAAGACAGGAAGAAATCAGTAGGATAGAAGTTGTGGAAGCAATGAAGAAAGTTAAATTGGGGAAAGCCCCAGGAATTGATGGAGTGTGTGGTGAAATGCTGAAGCATATTGGAGAGATAGTAGTAGAATGGATGTGGAAGATGTGCAGATTGGCCTTGGAGGAAGGTAGAGTCCGGGAGGATTGGAAGTCAGGTATAATTATTCCCTTGTACAAAGGAAAAGGGGAAAAAGAAGTGTGTGGTAATCATAGGGGCATTTGTCTTCTTAGTATAATAGGAAAAGTGTATGGTAGGATACTTATTGACAGAGAGAAAGAACAGATAAATTAGTTGGAGAAGAACAGGGAGGCTTTAGGAAGGGAAGAGGTTGTATAGATCAGATATTCATTCTTAGATCTTTAGTGGAAAAGTTCCTAGAGAAGGGAAAGAAGTTGTATGCGGCTTTCATGGATTTGGAGAAATCATGTGACGGGGTGGATAGACAAGGATTGTGGAAAGTGTTAAGAATATATGGAGTAGATGGGAAGTTGTTGAATGCTGTGAAGAGTATGTACGATGGTGCGAAGGCTGCAGTGCGTGTGGATGGTGAACTAAGTGAATTTTTCTCTTTGAAAGTTGGGTTGAAACAGGGATGTGTCATGTCTCCATGGTTGTTCAATCTTTACATGGATGGGGTAATAAAAGAGGTACAAGGTAGAGTAGTGGATGTTGGAGTGGCCCTGGTGAGAGAGGATAGTGTTTGGAAACTCCCTGTACTGTTGTTTGCAGATGATACTGTGTTGTTGAGTGAAGACGAAGGGGAGCTGCAAGGTTTGGTGGATGAGTTTGGGAGAGTGTGTAAGAAACGGAATCTAAAGGTGAATGTAGGGAAGAGTAAAGTGATGGTCTTTGAGAGAGGTGAAGCCAGTGAATGTACAGCGGGGTTGGATGGTGAGGAATTGGAAAATAAGAGTACGTTTAAGTACTTGGGTAGTGTGATGAGTAAGGATGGAGGTTTGGAGGGTGAAGTGCGTGAAAGGGTACAGCAGGGAAGAAAGGTTGCTGGTTCTTTGAAAGCAGTGATAAGAAACAGGGAAGTGAGCATGGAAGTGAAAAAGTTACTACATGACAGTATTGTGATACCAACTCTAACGTACGGAAGTGAAGCTTGGACGTTGTTAGAAGGACACAAGTCAAAAGTGAGAGCAGTGGAAATGAGTTAAGAGAAGCCTGTGGAGTCACATGGAGAGACAGGCTGACAAATGAGGATATAAAGGAGCGTTGTGGTGTGGATGTGGATGTGATAGGAAGCGTTATGAGGAACGCACTGAGGTGGTTTGGCCATGTGGAGAGGATGGAGGGTGAAAGACTGACGAAGAGAGTGTATGTGAGTGAGGTGGAGGGGGGAAGAGGGAGGGAGAGGCCGAGGATGAGATGGAGGGATGGGGTGGAGAGTTATATGAGAGAGGGAGGTGTGAGTTGGGAGCAGGGCAGTGAGATGGCGGGGACAGGGCGACTTGGAGGCGATTTGTTTGTGGCCACCCCAAACGGGATTGAGGCATCTGGCAATAGATAGATAGATAGAAGTCTCTCTCCTACTGACCAGGTTAAAGTCCACAATATATATAACTTTTCTTGTTCAGAAAGTCTCTCGGGTTCTTCATAAAATCGCATGGAGACAGGAAAAATATCGCGATAGTAGTGAATGCTTAAGGAAGGGGTGAGGCAACCAAGAAATGGATGACTTTAATGTTGGAGGAATAAAAATGAGAAAGAAGTGAATGAGAGGAAATCAAGTGAGGGAAAAAATTGAGAAGCTAATATTATAGTTAATGGTGAGAGTCGGCCATTGTCGCTCTTATGTTCCTATAACATACTCTTAGCTGAACAGAATCACCTGGCGTCGGCTGCAATAGAGTACTAGAGTTGACCGACTGTGAGGGCGTTAATGGAACCAGAATTAACATTTTTAAGCTGCTGGGACTCACTATAAGATGGAAAAAACAGTTAAACTTTAGCCGATGATAGTATTCATAGTTTTAGGTTTCTGTGACTCCCTCTTAACTAAATGAAACAGTTAAGCTTTACCTGAAGTTTAATGAAGTTGTCACGAAGGGCGAATGGTGACAGCATTAACACTCTCAGGCTCTTACTGTACTAAATTTTCTTCTGAAAAAAAAAAAAGTCTTCTTAAATCAGCTGGAATTAAACGACAAAAAACTGGAATTGCCACGACACCGGGATTTTTTTTTTTTTTTTTAAATAATGACGCTTTAGTTTCATTCTCGGTACTGACTAAATATGAGCTGCTTCAGGGAGATTTTTAGCATGGATGAAAAAAGTGCATGAAAGGAAAATATTAAGGATGCATGAAACTTTAAAGGACAGAAGAAAGGAAGGGAGAAAAAGAGGAAGAAGGGAAAGGAGTTGCAGACAGTAGAAGTAACACAGGAGACAGAAGGAAGAAGGAGTTGGAGAAAGGAAGAGAAGAAAGGAGTTACGATTAAAAGAGGAGATGGGAAGAAAAAGGAAAGGAAGGAAAGAGAATGAGAGAAGAGCAGTTACAAATGGAGGAGGAGAGCAGAGAGGAAGGAGAGGTGAAACTAAATGGAAGAAGGAGGGGAGAGAGGGGGGAGCAATTGAGACAAGAAGGGAAAGAAGTGGAAAAAAAAAAAAGAAGAGTGGAGGAGCGAAAGAATGATGAGGGAGAAGCAATTATGACTAGCAGAAAAGTAGGAGGGGATAAGTGAAGGGGGAGACATCTGAGGGAGGACTGAGAAAGAACAGATGTGAGTAACAAAAGAAGAGGAGGGAAGAGAAAAGAAGTAGGGGAAGAATGTGAGGAGAGAGAGAGAGAGAGAGAGAGAGAGAGAGAGAGAGAGAGAGAGAGAGAGAGAGAGAGAGAGAGTACATAGGAGTAAATAGGAAGTACAGATAACAGGAGGCCTGTTGGCCCAAGACAAGGTTATCTGCTGGGAAAAAGATTAGTTACGAGCAAGCGAGAGCATCGAGCGAAGCGAGCAAGTGAAGCTAAGCGATGTTTCAATTCAGCTGAGAAATGAGCGGCCCGACTCGACCTCGACACGGCCCGATCGTGTTGGTTTTCAGAGGATAAGAACTTTTCCACTAGGTGAGATAGAGAAGAAAATCTTTCAGCAGGTAGATTATACATTCAAAAATTTAGTTTTTATCTATATATATGTTTACTCACCAGACCAAAGAAACCCATTGGAATCCCAGCATTCCAAAGGACTGTACCGAGGACTTTAACTGACATGCTCCACTATGAAATCGATATAAAGCACTAAGTGACATGCGAGGTATGTGTAGTTTTTCATGTTCATATGTTGATTAGCTCGCGCGCGAGTGTGTGTGTGTGTGTGTGTGTGTGTGTGTGTGTGTGTGTGTGTGTGTGTGTGTGTGTGTGTGTGTGTGTGTGTGTGTGTGTGTGTGTGTGTGTTTTATTTGACAAACTTCTCCCAGTCGTCATCACTTCAACCTGGAAATAAATAACACTAAGTTAGTTGTAGCCTATAGACTCAAAGTATTTGCCTTGCATCTTCTTTGCATTATTACTGGCTGTTCTACACTGTTTTGAGTTTTTGAGATCGATACTGATAATAACTCCTACATCCTTTTCGTCTTTTACGTCCGTCAGTGGGGTACTGAACATACGTTATTCATATTTACTGTTTTTATCGCCAAAGTGCATTGTCTTACATTTACCTGCGTTAAATTTCATCTGTCATTTTTCACACAAGTTTATTACCGCATCCAGGTCGTATTGTACAGATTCATAGCCTGCCTTTTTAATTATTTTGCCACAAATTTCCGTGTCATTTGGAAATTTCGCTACCCTAAAGTGGGCCCATTTTCTAGATCGTTGATATATTTAGTGAAAAAAAAAAAAAAATGGACCTAAAATTGACCCTTGAGCAGCTCCGCTTGTTACTTCTAGCCATTCTGATGATTAGTCATTTATCAATACACGCTGCTTGTGATTCATTGACCAATCACCAATGCATGAATATAATTTGTCAGAGAGAGCGTGGGCTTTATGTATTATTATTATTATTATTTTAAAAGTCTTAGATGGAGGTCCTTATTAAATGTTTTCAGAAAATCTAGATAGATGATATCCGACAGTTGTTTTTTTCCTCTCTTTTTTTGCGTCCCAGTTATCGTATATACTGTATTTGTAAAAAATTCTAGGAGACTTACCAGACATGATCTATTATTACTAAACACGTGTTGATTATCTGTTAGAAGTTTATGCTTTTTAAAGAAGACGGTAATTACATCTCTAATAATTTGTTCCAAGAATATTGCTTGGTACTGACGTTAGGTTTACTGGGCGGTATTTTGTTGCGCGTGTTTTATCGCCCTTTTTAAAAATCGGTGATGTTTTACGAAGCTTCCAATGATTAGATACTCCACAGTCAGTTAATGATTTTTTAAATATTTTAGTTATAGGAAAGGCTAATTTTCTGTAATATTCACACAATAAGTGAAGAGATATCTGATCTGGGTTAGTTGTTTTATCTGGGCCGATTTTCTGAAGATAATTTAACACTTCGTGTCGGGTCATTTTATTGATTGATAATTTATCATCTTCTGGTCCAAAGAAAACAGATTGAGGAATCTTCCGTGAAAACAATGTGATAAAAGTTGTTCAGTAATGTTGCATTTGTTTGGTTATCATGGATATCACCGTCCGAACTTATTAGAGGGCCTGTGCTGTCATATACATTTTTCTTACTACTCACATAATGTAAATATAATTTAATGTTTGATTTTGCTTTAAGAGAAATTTTCGCCTCAAAGTCTCCTTTGGTTTCAAAATAATCTCAGTACATTTTTACTGTAATTTAAAGTACTCGGTAGCGTCATCGTGATTTCCAGTACATCTACATTTATCAGCCGCTTTTAGAAGGCGGAGCTTATAATGTTTTTGTCTGCCTCTATGTGTCTATCGGTGCGTGTGTGTGTGTGTGTGTGTGTGTGTGTGTGTGTGTGTGTGTGTGTGTGTGTGTGTGTGTGTGTGTGTGTGTGTGATGTGTGTGTGTGTGTGTTTCCATTATATCCCATGAACAGCTTGAGTTATCAACATGAAGCCTTGAGGGTATCAAGATATTGCCATAATCTTGGACAAGATCGAAAATGGGCAATCGAGTTCAAGGTCAAGGTCACCAAAATGACTGCCAAAGGTCAACAAGTTTTTATCGCCCGCCTTAAGTACCATTGTCTCTCATGAAAGGCTTGAGCTATCAAAATCAAACCTTCAGGGTATACAGATATGGCCTAAATCTTGGACTTAGCCAACAGCATATTCTGGAGGACGATTAGCATTCGGCCCCCGAATGTTTTTTTTTTTTTTTGATTGACCAATCATTTCATCAGTATTCTTCGACATGCAGGCCTGTTCATGAATGTGATTGTTTCTTCGGGTCATTCTCGGTTTATTTTTTCGTTCGACGTCAGTCGACTGGTGAATGTTTTCCACATTTCTTCGACGTTTTCCACCTGTAGCAACTTAATCCAGTTGGCGTTGGAAATTTCCTTTCCCATATTTTCGAAGACTGCTTTTTTAATAGTTAAGAACTAAACGAGTGTTTACATTGGTCTTACAAATGTTGTTAATTTCAAGCCTTATATTATGGTTGCTGTTGCTAAAATTTTCCCCAGCGTCACATAAATTTATAAGATCAGTGTCAGCTGTCAGGACAAGGTCGGGAATATTCTTACCTCGCGTTGGTGTATTCGCGCCTGACTTACAAATGCTTCGTCTATTAGTTTTAACAACCTTTTCCCTTCTTTGTTTAGCAGATGAATTTTTCCAATCAGTCTTCGGATTATTAAAGTAACACAAAATAAGGCAGATTTTTTTTTTTTTTTTTTACTAATTTTATTTCGTCGTAGAGTGTTATCTCATTTTCCACGTCGAACTTAGAGAGAGAGAGAGAGAGAGAGAGAGAGAGAGAGAGAGAGAGAGAGAGAGAGAGAGATGGGAAAAACTGTAAAAAGAACGACAGAGGACCGGCTATGAATAGGAAAATAAGAGCGAGGTGGGAGGGAGGAAGGCCAGAAGGAGAAGCGAAGAGAGAAAAAGGAAAAAATGGAGATGAAAGGTGAAGGAGAGAGAAAATAGGAAGGAAAGGGGGAAGAAGAGAGAAAAGATTAAGGGAGAGGGGAAGGAAGAGACAGAAAAGAAGGAAGTGGAGGAGGAGAAGGACGAGAAAGGACAGAGGAAGAGAGATGGGAAGAAGGGGAGAAGAGAAAAGAAGGAAGATGGGAGGGAGGACAGAATGAAAAAACGAAGAAAGAGATTAGTCGGGAGGAGAAGGCGAGATAAAGGAAGGAAGGGAGGAGAGAGAAGCAGAAGGGGAAGAAGGAGAGAGGCCAGAGGAGGGAAGACGGGAGAGAGGAGGAGGGGGGGAGCAGGTGGCGTTTGCCTTTGTAATTAATACCTTGATAAGATGGAAGGAAAAGAGAGATGTCGGATGGGGAGGGTGGGGGCGAGAGGGGGAGTATGAGAGACGGAGGGGAGGGGGGGAGGATTTGAGGAGCTGAGAGGACGTTGGCTGGGGGATGCAGGGGGGAAGAAAAAGGGGTAAGGGGATGGAAGGGGGGGAAGGGAAAGGGAGGTAGCAGGAGGAAGAGAGGAAATGGAGAAGGTGAAGTTGGAAGGAGCGAGGGAATTCCAGGAAGAAACTGGAAATGGGTGGGAGGGAAGGAACGGAATACGAAGTGATGCCTAGGAGATTGGGGACAGAGAGAGAGAGAGAGAGAGAGAGAGAGAGGGAGAGAGGGAGAGAGAGTCTGTGCATGTACTGTGATATTGTGTGTGTGTGTGTGTGTGTGTGTGTGTGTGTGTGTGTGTTTGTTTGTTTGTGAGTGTGGGTGTTTGGGCGCTTTATGTGTCAGTTGTGTTTGTTTCGTTGTTTGGCGTGTTTGCTTTTGTTTTGCACATGTTTTATGTGTTTACTTTTTATTTGCATGGGTTTACTTGAGTGCGTTGTGATGTATCTGTTTCTGCTTTGGGTGTTTTGTCTGATTTTTCTGTGCTCTTTCTGTCGCGCGCGCGTGCGTGCGTGCGTGTGTGTGTGTGTGTGTGTGTGTGTGTGTGTGTGTGTGTGTGTGTGTGTGTGTGTGTGTGTGTGTGTGTGTGTGTGTGTGTGTGTGTGTGTGTGTGCGCGTGCGTGCGTGCGTGCGTGCATGCGTGCCTGTATGTGTGTGTATGTATGTGTGTGTGTGTGTGTATGTTTTGGTGCTTTATATGTTGCTTGTGCTTGTAATTTTTGTTTCTTTATAATTTTGTTTTCCACATGTTTTATGTGTTTATCTTGTGTTTTTGTATACTTGTGTGCCTGTGTGTGAGTAATGGTGTGTCTCTCTGTGCTTTGTGTCCGCGTGTGCTTTGTGCGTTTTTCGTGTCTGTCTTTTAAGTGTTTTGAGTTTTCTATGTGTTTGCTGTGTGTGTGTGTGTGTGTGTGTGTGTGTGTGAGTGTGTGTGTGTGTGTGTGTGTGTGTGTGTGTGTGTGTGTGTGTGTGTGTGTGTGTGTGTGTGTGTGTGTGTGTGTGTGTGTGTATGCGCGTGCGTGTGCGTGCGCACGCGTCTTTGTGGCAGTCACACAGAACTTGTGGTTTCAGCGGAGTGCACCTGCCAGAAGGCTGAAACTTGAAAAAATTTACAACAAAAGGCTTTTCTCCAAACTTCTTGAACAGTGAGAAGCAACATCGAACAGGAATGGACCTTTAAAGCCCCGCGTCACAAAGGAGTAACGGTAAAAGCATTTTAGATAATTGAAATGTCGGGAAACTTGAAGCAGAATAAGCTTAGTATGCATGAGAAAAAGGGGTGGGATGGGGTGGGGGAGGACAGAGTGGCGGTAAATTTCTGTACTGTAAACTATTTTAGACCCGGACGCCTATTTTTCTCTTCTGAGGACTGATTATTTTAACTCGATCCATACTTACCAAAGCCAAATTTATGCTATAATTTAGCACTTACTGGGAAAGTTAAAAATTAAGATCCAACCTGACTTCTGTTTGGCACTTTGAGACTTCGAGAGGTCGTTCTTCAACACCTATAATTATTTTTTTATTGTTCTAAAACTATTCCCTACCTCCTTGAAGCTGATATGGTTGATATAACCAAAGTGAAAAAATAATGTCCAAGATCTTTTTTCTACTACATTTCCCTATTTTTTACCCCTTTATGTAACTGACAATTTGATATTACCATTCTGAGCAATTCTATAGGTGAATGTGATAAAATATTTATGTGGTGTTGAGGAGGACTGTCTTCATGCGATAACATCAGTATAACCTCAAACGCCCCCCAAATCCCTTCCAGAAAAGAGGATAGGCGACTGACACAGAAGGGAAAATTCAGCCTGTAGTCCATTAAGACTGGCCTTGAACAACAACAACGACGATGACGACAACGACGACACCAGCAAAACAAATACTAATTGTATAAAGATAAATGTTGCATACGCGAGAAGTATATGTTACAGCCCTCGGCACCTGCGGCCTCTTGTGGTTCGCTTAGTTATAGTTCAGTATTACAGTATAGCTGGGGTGTGGGCCATTTTCACCAAGCTTACCCTCTCAGGCTTCTGAAGTTTATGTCTGTGTGCTTATACCTTAGATCTCAGAATGGAATGCACACTCCCGTTTTCTTTTTCTTTTTTTCTTTTTTTTTGCGATAAATTCTGAAGTATATGACTAAGATGGAACATGTTTTGGCCTTGCTATATGGTTGCTGACTGGATTTGAATTATGGGATGCAGGATGACCATACGTAATAACTGGAGGTGTTCTATAAATGACCGTAAAACTTGGGGTTTTGCATTCTGCTTTGCGATTTAAGGTTTAAGCATACGACCCATACTCTCAGCCCAATAACACTGTCCGGCATCAGCTGCAATAAACCACGAGAGCTTAGTCACTCTTGAGAGGGTAAATTTTACAAGTATTACCACATAGAGGCTCCTGTGACTCGTTCTCAGAATAATAACATCACCAAGCGTTAGCTGGACAAAATGCAAAATGCTACCTTAATATGAGTGTATTAAAGGACTGCTGTATAAGCGTCCTGTGCAGCAAGGACGTGTTATGTTTAACTTAGAGGATTACGTAGCACATCTTTCTGAGCGATTTAGTGTGCACATTGCCCTTACAACTAAGTAAAAAACGAAGGAAATAAAATCGTCTGGAGTCTGCAACAATTTAAGGAAAAAAGATCCACTAGGGCAAAACAAGATTACCCCCACGAAATTACGTGTAGGGTGTGTTGAGGGAATAAAATATTGAGGTTTATCTAATATACCATGAATAAAAGAATATCTTGGACTAAAGGAAAAACAGCACTTGAGAACATAGAGGCACTATAATAATCACTAGTTTCTTCGCTCACCCTGACGAGAGGGAAGTTGAGTACAAGGCTAAAGAAAGGCCAGGGTAGCAGATACTGGCGTCTCTCTCTCTCTCTCTCTCTCTCTCTCACACACACACACACACACACACACACACACACACACACACACACACACACACACACACACACACACACACACGACACTGAACCGCCACTATCCATTAGCCAGACTGTCCAAACACCGACCCTGCCTTCCACCTCGCTCTCTCCAGGGGGTAAAGAAATTAGTTATCGTTACTGTACAGTCATGGACACAGATTCGCTTACCATAGTTGATTCATTTGATCTTGGCCCAAATTTTCGCCCTTTTGCAGCTTATTTCATGTAGATAAGTGACTGAGAAAGACAGTACTACGGCTGTGCATCCTTCTCACTGCATTTCTTTGTGACTAGCAACGTATTTTAATGTTGATCTGTTATCCAGGTGGAGAGATATCTATTTCAGGCCAAGTTAAGATGAACAGGGTATAGTTCACTGAGCCTACTTCACTCTTAGGATCTGTGTGCCTCTTTTCACCTTGACACTGTCTCATAAATGAAAATATCATCTATGAACCATATCAGTCCTTTCTCAGCTTAGAAACTTTAGCCAGGAAAGGAAGGTGAAAAATATTATGCAGTATGTGAAGAATGAACCCATTTATAGCGGTGAGGTTACTTACTGGCTTATTCTTGCTGTAGGAGAATCCCAGGTTAGTAAAAGGAATACTAAGTAGTTTCTAACCAAATTATTCACATTCTCTTGAGTTAGAAGAATCCTCTGGGGACTATAAAGGCCATAATGATAATGTTGTTGATGATGATGATGATAAAAACAATAGCAACATCATCAACAACAACAACAACAATAATAATAAAAATAATAATAATAATAATAATAATAATAATAATAATAATAATAATAATAATAATAATAATAATAATAACACTAATAATGAATTTCATCCGCATGTGTAGAGGGAACGGTTGTACAATAACACGTGGATATCATTGCGCTTAAGGTGAAGGGAGGATAATCTCAGAGTACTGGAGAACACAATTAGGACTGTTTATGATACTGCTTGTGCTTCCCTATGCAAACATACGCTTTACTTTAACCAGCAGAATCACTTTACCAAATCAGTTCTAATTCTTCCTGGTAGTCTTTTACATCTTTTGGGGGTATTCCTGGGGTGGTAAATGAACGCTTCACGTACAATTTCTTCCCCTATTGTTTTTAGTCACGTTCTCGAGTGTAATGGCGGACACTTCCAACATATGTCCCGGTAGGTTAAAATGTAAGGTTAGGAAGTACCTCTTCCTAACCTTACATTTTAACCTAACCTAACCTACCTGTTTAGCTTAATATAATCTAACTGAACCAAGAATCGATTAAGCCTTAGAGAAAGGAAAGAAAGTGTATGCTGCCTTCATGGACTTGGAGAAAGCTTATGACAGAATAGATAGGCAAGGTATGTGGAAGGTATTAAGAATATATGGAGTGGAGGGGAAATTGTTGAGTGCTGTGAAGAGTATGTACGAAAGAGCTAGGGCTACGGTGCGAGTGGATGGTGAGCTAAGTGAGTTCTTTGATCTCAGTGTGGGACTGAAACAGGACTGTGTGATGTCTCCATGGCTGTTTAATATATACATGGATGGGGTTGTAAAGGAGGTGCAGGGTAGGGCAGTGGATGTGGGGGTGGCTCTAATGAATGAGGGTGAGATTTGGAAGATTCCGGTGTTGCTGTTTGCTGATGATACAGTAGTGTTGAGTGAAGATGAATGGGAGTTGCAAGGTTTGGTGAATGAATTTGGGACAATGTGTAGGAGGAGGAATCTGAAAGTTAATGTAAACAAAAGTAAAGTTATGGTGTTTGAGAGCAATGAAGTCACAGAATGTACAGTGAGGTTGGATGGTGAGGATATGGAGAATGTGAGTGCATTCAAGTACTTGGGTAGTGTGATGAGTAAGGATGGAACTTTGGGGGATGAAGTGCGTGAAAGGGTACAGCAGGGAAGGAAGGTTGTTGGTTCACTGAAAGCAGTGATGAGAAATAGGGAGGTGAGTATGGAAGTTAAGAAGTCACTGCATGATAGTATTGTGATTCCTACACTGACGTATGGAAGCGAGGCGTGGACCTTGCAAGAGGGGAGCAAATCAAGAGTGAGAACAGTGGAAATGAGTTACTTGAGAGGAGCATGTGGAGTGACATGGAGGGCCAGGTCGACGAATGAAGAAGTGAAGGAACGTTGTGGGGTGGATGTGGATGTGGTTGAAAAGATTAGGAGAAATACACTGAGGTGGTTTGGACATGAGGAGAGAATGGAGAATGAAAGACTGACTAAGAGGGTGTATGTAGGTGAGGTGGAGGGAGGGAGAGGGAGGGGTAGACCGAGGATGAGGTGGAGGGATGGAGTTGAGAGGTATATGAGGGAGGGTGGGTGAGTTGGGGGGAGGGTAGTCAAATGGTGGGTGACAGAGTGACTTGGAGGCGTTTTGTCTGCGGCCACCCTTTGCGGGATTAGGGCGTCGGGCTATAGATAGATAGATAGAAGTCCGCCATTACAAACGTCGGCTAAGCATAAAGAACATAATGAAAAAAACAAATGGAAAAAGTCAACCCTCATGAAAATTCAGAAAAATACCGAAAACAAACTGGAGTGATAGCAACTGAATTGGTAAGGTCCTTCTACTGTTTAAAGAAAAACGTACAGTAAATTTACCCTTTCCTCTACAGTAATTGCCTGTGTGTGTGTGTGTGTGTGTGTGTGTGTGTGTGTGTGTGTGTGTGTGTGTGTGTGTGTGTTTTTATTAAGAATACTAGTCTCTGCAACGTGATGATTGTTTTTACTATGTCTGTCTAAATGAAGACGATTTTATTCGTTTTAAGAGAGTTTCCAAACAAAGCGGGATGGATATTCTTTATTAACACTTTTATCTATTTTATAACTATCTTGTTAAAAATATGATCTTATTCATCTTAGGAATAATTTGATTTTTTATATCATTAAGACTATTTTAAAGTTCGCATAAACTTAAAAAAAAAAAAAGTAACATGGATGAAGAACACATAAAACAAGAACCTTCATCTTCGACATACTCGCACCTGCATCATCCCTGCATCACAGTGAGCCAGCAAACCCATCAGCCAGCGTAATTTTCAATTGGCATAACAGTCAGAAAAATACCAATGGAAATGACCAACGATTTGCCAGTTCAAGCTCTCCACGTTCATTTGTCGTCCACGTCCATGAAAGCCAGTTCGTAGTGTCCGTCCAGAGTTAGTAAAATCCATTTAATTTAGTTTAGATAGGTCAGGTGAGTCCCAGGTTAATCATTTTGGTTTTCCTCAGGTAATTTAAAACAGGTCTCTCATTTTCCATGAGGGTCAGTCAAGTCACTTCACGTCTATTTAAGGATGTATAGGTCCATTTAGAGTCTGGTCCTGTAAGGTTGGCTGAGATCTAGATAAACCATTCACGTCTTTAGCCCCTTCAGTCCCCTAATGTTTTTTTTATCGTTTGTTCTTATCTCTAGATGATGTGATTCATATTTGTTGTGGAGTTAATGAGGGATACATAAAACTTCCATTTTTTTTTTATACTTTACTTCATGATCTAAATACAAACAATCTGGGGACAGAATATATATAAAAGGAAAAATAAATCACAGTACTGGGAGGATGAAGTGTGGTAGGACCCCATATTATATTTACAAATCATAATAAATAGATAGATAGAGAGACAGATAGAAGCAGGGAGTCAGATGATGAGAAGGTGTTGTGTCTGCGAGAATCGAGCAGTGCTAAACATGCTTACACACTCTTAACACTGAGGAAAGCTGACGACAGCGGCCAGTAAGGAGATGATGCAGTTAGCTGTCAGCAGTCCTCTCGTGAACAAAGATCTGGTAACCATGCACACACATATACACACATACTCACACACAGGCTCCTTAAGCTTTCCATCCATGAGGAACACACGTGACACACCCCTGCTACACCAGATTTTAGGAAAGAGAGTTTAGAAGGAGACAAGCGACCCTAGAGAGAGGTCGAGACGGAGATTAGCCTTAGAACAGAGAGAGAGAGAGAGATAGCGAGACAGGGAGGTAGCTACCCGGGACTTATATTCGTTCCGTGTGAGAGACTTGTTAATATTTCCAAAACAAATAAAAATAGTCCCATACTATTCTTTACCTCTCCTGTCACTACATGACATTTGGTGGGGAAGCTACTACAAGATATAAAAGCCGCTCGACCACAAGTCTAAAATATACTTCTCTACAAGTAACTACAAAGTCTTTTATGACATTTGGTAGCAGCGAACGTATACGAACCTCGTCTACGAATCAACATTAAATTCCTACAAAATATCAAGATTGAAAACAACCAACAACATCAGCTCCTGACAGTATTCTCTCCATCCAGCCCCCTCCGTCTCCCAGATCATTACGCTGATGCAGAGGTCAAGAGATCACTCGACGCCTTGCAAGTAGCTTAACGACAAACCAGCAAATCTGCGGACATCGTCTCCGAATTAAAAGCAAATTTCTACAAAAGCAACCGAGACTACAAGATTAGCTTCAGTTCTACATTGAATCCTACAAAATACAGCCTACAGTGCAAATAGTCTACAAGTCTACGACGAATCAGCGAACTACAGCCATCTACAATCAACTACAATTAACAACTCTACGTCGTCTGTATAATCTTCTACACGCACCTACAAGTAGCGGCAGTCTTCATCCCACAACGAGTAAATCACTAGAGAAAAGGACCGAGAAAACAAACAAACAAACAAACGAAGAGTGAGAGACGACTCACAACTCATAACCACCAGACCTCATCGCTACTCATTCACTCACCACAGCTACCAGTGTGGGAAGCCGACGTCACCATGTGCTGAGACGACAACACGTTAATCAACCAGCGAAGGACAACGCTATCACCACGTGCAACACCACTCACACCATTTCCCACCACGGTAAAAATTAGTGAGTTACATAGTTACTTCATTTATACAATACACAGTGATAGACAATAAGCTTCTGCACAAACATATAAAACGTGTTGTATAGTTACAACTTAAATTCATATACCTACTTCAATTATCTTCATAATTCAATCATTAAATACTTGCACCAACAATAAATATTCTACACTGTATATATTCATTCATTTATTATAACATTTATTTACTACCAACGAGTGTTACCATTTATACCTACATAAAATACGTGTTTCATACGTACAACTATACATTATTATATCTACAAAGTAATAAAGAAAATATACCATCACAGTTACTCAGTGAGCGATTAAAAGAACTGTATTAAACATTTATTAATTAAAGCTACCTAGTGGAAACATATAAATTAAGTTACAAGGTAAACTAGAGAAAAAAAAAAATGGCCAACACAAATGCCGTTAGCAAGAGTGAACATCTTCAACACAATCGTGAAGACAATGATTTCCACACAGTGCTGACACACATATTACCCACGATAGGTACAGGTGAACAACAAATCAGTGTATATAGTTAATACTGTATATAGTGTATATATTTTTTATATAAAATAACAAAATATGGGACTATATAATATCATTTTATAGTATCTGTGCAATATAAACTAAACTTTAAAAAAGTATCCCAAGGAAATTAGCCAGTAATTATGTAACCATGAACAACATGGAAAAAGCGTACACAAGCAAAGAGAAACAAACTATAGAAAATCAATACATACAAAAAAAAAAAAGAAAAAAAAAGAAAGAAAGAAAAGTAAGAAAGAAAAAAGAGAAATAAAGTAAGATCACATAACAAACAAATGAAAATAAGTGTAAGTGTTACTACATATGCCAAAATACCACATAAACTACAAACAAAAAAGCAAATTGTGTCTCCACAAACAAGTGGCATGATACATCATCACTATCATCGACCGCAGCATATGTTAGGACTGCAGTTATTACAATTATGTTACACTTATTACAATTATGTAACGACAAACGATTGCATTATGTTACACTAACTACAATTATGTACCTACAAACGATATGTAACAATTATGTAACGACAAACGATTGCATTATGTTACACTAACTACAATTATGTACCTACAAACGATATGTAACAATTATGTAACGACAAACGATTGCATTATGTTACACTTTGCCAATTATGTAACAGTTGCATTAACAAGATGTAACTTTTATGTAACTTTAACTACAATTATGTAACTACAAACAATACTACAAACAATATGTACCATCTATGTAACAGTTACATTAACAAGATGTAACTTTTATGTAACTTTAAGTACAATTATGTAACTACAAACAATATGTACCATTATGTAACAGTTGCATTAACAAGATGTAACTTTTATGTAACTTTAACTACAATTATAAGGCCAAGACACTTATGTAATAGTTGCATTAACAAAATGTAACTACAATTATAAGGCCAACACAATTATGCATTAACACAATATAAGTCATACAATTATAGCACAATTCTGTATTACCAGTATCATCATACAAGTTAGGTGAAATATTAGACATTACTAAAGTGATAACTCAGATATGTAATGTATAACCTAGCAGTATTACCATTGCACAATTATATGCGTACGTCTGTTGTACATGCACGTCATACAAAGTGTTATACAACAACCATTGCATTTATTCAAATATGTATACAACTTATTTAAAATGTAATATTACTGAATAATCACTATTTACTATGAATAATATATGTATACAATATTCATACAATTATGTTACTTTACAATATTGTGTATTTCACTTAATTAGCTTATAAGTTCATTATAATGTGTATGTAGTATGTATTAATATATTATAACTATTAAATGTCAATGGTACGCCATTTTTGCGCGGCCGAGCAGTGTGGTAGGACCCCATATTATATTTACAAATCATAATAAATAGATAGATAGAGAGACAGATAGAAGCAGGGAGTCAGATGATGAGAAGGTGTTGTGTCTGCGAGAATCGAGCAGTGCTAAACATGCTTACACACTCTTAACACTGAGGAAAGCTGACGACAGCGGCCAGTAAGGAGATGATGCAGTTAGCTGTCAGCAGTCCTCTCGTGAACAAAGATCTGGTAACCATGCACACACATATACACACATACTCACACACAGGCTCCTTAAGCTTTCCATCCATGAGGAACACACGTGACACACCCCTGCTACACCAGATTTTAGGAAAGAGAGTTTAGAAGGAGACAAGCGACCCTAGAGAGAGGTCGAGACGGAGATTAGCCTTAGAACAGAGAGAGAGAGAGAGAGATAGCGAGACAGGGAGGTAGCTACCCGGGACTTATATTCGTTCCGTGTGAGAGACTTGTTAATATTTCCAAGACAAATAAAAATAGTCCCATACTATTCTTTACCTCTCCTGTCACTACATGACATTTGGTGGGGAAGCTACTACAAGATATAAAAGCCGCTCGACCACAAGTCTAAAATATACTTCTCTACAAGTAACTACAGTCTTTATGACAGAAGGTCTATTTGGATTTTCCACACCAATTTAGGCTCAGTCATACCAGCTCAGTGTCATTCACGTTCGGTTGGGTCCACTCACGGTCTGTGCTTCCAGTGATGTGCATGAAAGAGACACCTTCACGTGGTGGCATTGGTATCACAGGATGGCTCTGCTGTCTTGTTATATAAACTTCCCGCAATTGCCTCCCTGTCCTTCAAATAAAGGATCGATGACTGCTAACTTCAGCCTGCAGTTCAACAGGTTCACGCTTCAGGCTAAACAGCTATTACTACTACTACTACTACTACTTTTTTTTGTTTACTGTACTTTTTTTTATACTTTTCATTGATTTTCTTTTGTTTACCATGTGTTAACGATTATATTTTATTTGGACTTTTTTTATGGATGGTAGCTTTTATATTTTATTTGGACCTTTTTATTTTTTATGTTTGCTATCTTTTATATTTTATATTTTGTTAGGACCTTTTTTATTTTTTATGGTTGCTAGCTTTTATATTTTATTTGGACCTTTTTATTTTTTATGGTTGCTAACTTTTATACTTTACTTGGACCTTTTTATTTTTTATGGTTCCTAGCTTTTATACTGTATTTTTATTTTGACCTTTTTATTATTCATGGCTGCTGCTCTTGTATTTTATTTGGACCTTTTTATTTATTATGGACTTTCTTTTTTTTTTCTTCATGGCTGCTAGCTCTTGTATTTTATTTGGACCTTTTTATTTGTTATGGTTGCTAACTTTTATATTTTATTTAGACCTCTTTATTTTTCATGGCTGCAAGCTTTTATATTTTCTTTGGGCATTTTTAGCTTTTTTGATGCTAGCTTTGATATTTTGTTTGGACCTTTCATTTTTTATTGATGCTATCTTTTATATTTTATTGGACCTTTTGTATTGTTTATTGATGCTAGGGTGTATATTTCACCTAGGACTTCTTTTTAATTGTATTGATGACAGCTTTGTTTTTTACCTTGGACATTTCTTTTTGAATATTTTATTGATGCTATTTTTTATCTAATAGGATAATGTGTATGTGCACTGTGATGCCTTCAGGCTTTTTAATGTGATTTTTTCTTTTATATATAATTGTACAGTACACCAACTACTGTGTAATGTGCATATGTACAGTATTTTGCATAATTACGGGGTGTGTATGTACTGCTGCTACTGCTGCTGCCTATACGGTTCTGCTGCTGCTACTATTACTACTACCTTTATGATGGTGAAAAGTATTATTTTCTATGTATCGAGAGATACAAAATAAAACTGATTGATTGACTACTACTACCAACACCGATGCTGCTGCTGCTGCTGCTGCTGCTACTACTACTACTACTACTACTACTACTACTACTGCTGCTGCTGCTGCTGCTGCTGCTGCTACTACTGCTGCTGCTACTACTACTACTGCTACTACTACTACTACTACTACTACTACTTCTACTACTACTACTACCACTACTACTACTACTATTACTACTACTACTACTACTACTATTACTACTGTTGTTGTTGTTGCTGCTGCTGCTAAAACAACAACAACAAGAGGTACCACCACCACCACTACTACTACTACTACTACAACTACTGCTGCTGCTGCTGCTGCTGCTGCTGCTACTACTACTACTACTACTACTACTACTACTACTACTACTACTGCTGCTGCTGCTGCTACTACTGCTGCAACTACTGCCACTACTACTACTACTACTACTTCTACTATTACTACTATTACTGTGCCTGGTGCTGTTGCTGCAACTACTGCTACTCCTACAACTACCACTACTTCTGCTACTAATACTCTTGCTACTACTACAGTTACTACTACAGCTGCTGTTGATGCTTCTGCTGCTGCTGCTGCCCCTACTACTACTACTTCCGGTGAACCAAATCAAGTCCAGACACATCTATTAAAATCAGCTTAGGTCCATTGTAGTCGTCATGGGTCATTTCATTCACTATTCAACTTGGTAAACCAACGGAGGATAATTTCAGACATTTTTCTTCCTCTGAGGCCACTTCAGGTCCGTAGTATCATTATGTCCTTTCATTACCCTTACTTCTTCCTCACCCAGGAATAAAGTAGGCTGAGAGAGAGAGAGAGAGAGAGAGAGAGAGAGAGAGAGAGAGAACAGTCAAAAGTCTGCACAGGTAAGCGAACCACACTCTCTCGTACTATTTCAGCCTATTTACATATACGTGAATTCAGGTCATACCTATTACTACGTGTACCAAAAACATCATCATAACTAGTGCAGTCTTCCAGTGCTGGGTTGTAGGGCGAGGCCGAGTTGGCAGGAATGGTTGAGATGTTGGAGGCCAGGAGGCTACAACAGGGCTAATATTCCCTCTGAGTTTTGGCGTTGTAGTTCGGGTGGTTATTGACGCATTCATTTTTATGATATTAGGTGTATCAGCGTTGAAATGGGTGGGGTAGGCGGAAAGGAGAGGATACAATGGTTCGGCATGGTGATGATGGTGAGGTAAGCCGAGGAAGTGTGTGGAAAGTTCACCCCAGGAAGGAGTATGCTGTGTGTGAACCGGAAACACATACAAACAGTTGTCGTTGTTATTGCCTACTCGATCTCCTTTGCTGCTTTTGAAACTTGGCAGCTGATTGGTTGTCCGAGTGCATTCATTAATAACGTTGTATTTTAAATATTTTTTAGTATATGGGTTACAATATGAGTTTCTGAGTATGCGATTGCCCAAATAAAATATATGGTCGTTATTTGCATAAACTGATTCTTAAAATAATGCCTTACAAAATCTATCAGATCACCAGGATGCATGTGAATTTTTTGATCTCCAGTTAACTCGGCATTTCCAGAAAGAAGTTTTAGGAGTTCTTTGATTTTTCCACTCATGTTATTGCATGTTAAGGTATTTCATACAGTGTTACTGCGACATTATATTGATCTGACATGAATATGGAAATTTCACATGTATCCAGGCCATCTGACGGACTTTCTAAGACATCGTTTCTAAAATATTGTATGCAGATAATGATACACATTATTTTTCGAGCAATCGTATCGTCAGAAACGGTTAATATAACCATTAAAATAAATGTGATTTAAATTGCATCATTGCTAATGAATGCACTCGGACAACCAATCAGCTGCCAGCAGTCAAAAGCTTAAGACTTTTCTCATATGAGATTGAACAGGCTATTGAAGCATAGTAATTGCCTGTAAGTGATGGTTTAAGGGTCCAGATGATTTTTTAATCCTCCATCCATCCATCATCCAATCCTACGCTGCCCCATGAGGAGATAGAAGCTCGGGGCTAGGCAAGTTGGTCCTGATATTTAAGATGAGAGTGACCGGTCTCACTCATCCCTGAGTGACATTACGTGAGCAATAAACCCCAAACACCCCTTGGATATAAACCTTCACCGGCTCAATCCGACTGGAGCGCCGTAATCACACGCTAAACCACCAGGCGCCCAAATTTGGTTATATGGTTACCACCCATAGTAGTATATGGTTTCCTGGTGTACAGGAAACCATTTGGCTTGTCACACACACACACACACACACACACACACACACATATATAGATAGATAGATAAACGCATTGGAAGAGTCATCAGTTAAACTGACCCAAGTTCTCTGATTGCAAGAATTGGGAGAGGATGGAGCGTGAGAGACCAGCGAGGAGAGTTTATATCAGTGAGCTTGTGGGAGGGGAGAGGGACGGGGAGACCGAGGATGAGATGAAGTGATGGAGTAGAGAGATGTATAAGAGAGGGCGGTGAATGTTTGGGGGAGGGTAGCGAAATGGCAAGGTACAGTGGAACATGGAGGCAATTGGTCTGTGGCCACATCTTACAGGATTAAGGCGTCTGCATACAGATAGATGTATAGATAGATAGCCGAATCGTCAGATTATAAGCATCAGCTCATCTTGCCTGTGCTGCAGGGCCTTCCTGCTCAGCTCCAGCCCTCTGAGAAATGTCGTTAAACGCACAAGAAAACGTGTAATTTCAATTTGAACCAACAGAGAGAAGCCTTTTTAAATTTTGGCATTGTTTTGCTAAACTTTAGCATCCGTATTGTAAACATCTTGATTCGCCTGTAAAAAGTTACACCTGATAGAGCTGTTTAGGGAGTTCTATATTCATCGGCCTCGACTTCCATACAGGAACGACAGACAGACGAATATGTATATGTATATATATATATATATATATATATATATATATATATATATATATATATATATATATATATATATATATATATATATATATATAAAGCTTTGGTTAGCATCTCCTCAGTGGGGACCTTCAGCCCCCTGGCGCCTTCGGCATCATAAACCTGTTCGACGGTCAAAGATCTAGTAGCCAAACTTCAGCATCAAATACAGGGTGGTGCAAAAGTAGGTTGGCACACACACACACACACACACACACACACACACACACACACACACACACACACACACACACACACACACACACACACACACACACTCTGCCTCGACTGCGTGAGTTCATTACAGAGGCCTGCCAGGAAATCAACACCAACCTGGACCTGTGCATTACTGTGTGTCGAAGTGTGGCTGACAGACTCCAGGAATGTGTCAATGGTGAGGGCGGACACTTTGAACACTAACGAGACTAAAAGTGTGTCTTTTGTGTTGGAATAAATCGTAAATGTCAACCTACTTTTGCACCACTCTGTAGTCTTGCACTTTTCTATTTGATCACTTTGAATTCGCGGATGCATTTTTTTTTTTCTGCATAAAAATAAATTTCTGTATTTGGCTTTACTGTAGCAAATATTAATGTTGTAACGAAAATGCACCAAAATGTCAGAATGAATGGAGTGCAATGGTTTATGACGAAAAACCTTCCCCATGATGCCAGGAGTATGTAACAAAAAAAATCAGTTTGGTATCTCTATTGGTTCCCGAGACATGCGCGTTCGTCATTTCAGGTTTATATAAGGGTGTATACTAGTGCTTGCCTGCAAAACTTGCCGGACTAACTAATAACCTTTTAATCGCAAAATATTTGTAAATACCATTACATTAATTGTTTCCATACCGTTGTGGAGCCCACAGTGACCAGTTTTGATCTAAAAATTCGAAACAGTTATTTTCGCATATTATCGCTCGTCGTTATTTTCGAAAATTACGTGCCGTCTCGTCGCGTCCGATCGCCATTTTTTCTTCTCACACTATTTGGACTTACCCCGAGGTACTACGAAAAAGAATTTTGTAGGTATCTATTAATGTTCTCGTGAAAGAAACGAGTAAATTTTCCTCGCATTTTTACGTGTGTAGCAATTTCCACATATTTCGCGCCGTGGTGTCTCGCGCAATTGTCTAAATATTTGTCTTGCATTTTGCTGACAATTTTTTTTTATCCTACCCCGACCTAATGCAGGAAAAATTTGGTCCATATCTATTATCGTTCTCCTGAAACGAACTATGAAACGCAAAGAAAGATGCACACACACACAGCTTGATTATATATATATATATATATATATATATATATATATATATATATATATATATATATATATATATATATATACAGAGACAGAGAGAGAGAGATTAAGCTGCAAGTAATTACCTCCGGCATTGAAGCTGAAGAAGGACATGTATTCCACCTACGTTTGTTTGTTTGCCCACATGATATATCCAAAATTTCACAGTGTATTTCAATAAAATCTTTTGGAAGGGTGGGCCATGGACCAAGATAGAACTGATTAAATATTGGGGCGGATCCAGATGCGGATCCGAAGTATCCTGCACAATATCTCCAAAAGTTCTCAATGACTTTCAATGAAATTTTGTGGAAGGGTGGGCCATGGCCCAAGAGAGAATTAAATTATTGGGCGGATCCGGATCCTATGTATCCTGAACAATATCTCGAGAAGTTCTCAATGAATTTCAAAAAAATTTGGGGGAAAGAGTGGGTCATGGGTCAAGGAACCATTTTTTTTTTTTTTTTTTTTTTGGGGGGGGGGATCCGGATCCTATGTATTCCAACAATATCTCCACGGATTCGGATCTGGATCCCTTTTAAAGACAATGGAGTTGACGGAGGTATGCGCTTTGTGGGTGCTTTCTAGTTTGTGACCGTTTTCATACAAACTGAGTGAACTTATAATTGTCAGTGTATATTATTTGATATTCTTACATTGAGATTCTCAACTATTTGGCAATAACCGCCATAAACAATTCCAGAAAAGCTGATCATGGTCTAATATTATCAAAATAAAACTTGGCTTTAGTTTTTCTGCAAGAGTAGCTATGTTAATTTCTTGTTTATTTCATGGAATAATACATTATGGTTTCCATAATTACTAAAGTTAATGAATTTTGAAAGTTACAGCTTGGAGTAAACCAGAGGAAGTTCCGCATATGCAGTCAACAAACATAAGTAACCCACACCACACCGCACGTATTGTTCTGAAACATGAGCGGAGCAATGTGATATATGGAGCAGCCTGGGATTATCAGTACAAATACTATCTTAGGCAATTATTAGGACCAGAAATCGCACAAAAGGTCACATTCTGGGTGTTGTTGTTGTTTTTTTTTAAAGGCACTGGGCTAATGGATTCGTGTGTGTCGTACAAAACTCGTCCATTTTCACATCCATCGTACCCCAGATGTGCAATCCTTTTTTTTTTTTTTTTTTTTTTTTTTTTGACTGTGTAGGCGATCAAAATGTTATTGGCGCACATTTTGCGCGAGCAATGTGACGGAAAGAGGATGACCACTGATAAATGCCCGATTGTATTACCCCACAGTGTATGTCTTTTTTGATGTGGGTGCCTTATATTACTTGTGTGTAATATTTTCTAGTTGGTAGTGTTAGGATATGCCTATGTAGATTATAACAAAATAATCTTGTTGGGAGTTCACTTGCTCCGATGGTTATTTCGGATATCATGGTACCCTTACACAATATTTTTTTGGCACCTCGGAAGGATGCGTACGGATGCGTAGGAATCGTCGTTTGGATAATAAACAGATGCAACCATCTGCTACTGCAAATTGTTTCCTTGTGAGAAACGCCACGCCGATCCCTTGTCATCTTGATTTCGAGCTTAATAATATGGTTTGCTTTGCCGCAGTGTTAGGTGAATTTTAGATGAGTCATTTTGTTTAGACTTGTTCAACTCGGCATACTCGGCCACTACAATTTCCACGAAGTATATGTTGTGTATATGTGTGTCGTAAGTAGGACGGCAAACTGCAAATCAAGTATCAGAGAAAAAATAAATAAATAAAAATAAAGAAGGTGGATAGGGTGTAAAGAAGTGGGTGGGGGTGAGACACGATGGTGATGGGTTGTGAAGCAGACGGGCGGCTCAACTATGTGGTGATGGGTGTTGTAAGAGGAGCCATGTCGGCGATGGATATAAATTCTCTTAAATGTTCGGTATTTGAGGGAGAGGGCCAGTTATGCTGAAAATGAGTAAGAATGGAAAGCGTTACGCAAGATGGATACTGATGGTGGTGATATGTAAGGCTGAGAGAGGATAATATAGCCTGTGGAATGAGAGTTATAGGTTGGTCGGAATGGGCTTTGTGATGGTTTTCATATTCACGCCGCTCGATCTCTGGCAGCCTCGCTATCAGCCCCGGCATCCCCAGGGTGATGTAAAAAATAAAATCCAGTCAAAAGGAGAATAACAACAGGAAATTCCGAGGTTATTATATAATCTACGTCTTACGATACAGGTAACGAGAAAGACATCCTCTAATTAAAGGTATTAAACAGGTAGAACAACATGGTTTGGCATATGAAGCCTAATTTACTTTAAAATTGGACCTGAACACAGGGTCAGTTTTAAGACAGCGAAACTAAGACAATGAATGAAAGAAATGGGAGGACAATTACACAATGTGAGAGGAAGTTAGAATGAACGGTGGTCAGGTAAAAAAGAAAATGAAGATAATTGTATAGATACAGTAAAAAGGAAAGGGAGGGTAAAGGGAGCGCTTAAAGGTTATGGCGTAAAGAAAAGTGGAAAAATAGTGAAACAAGAGTGAGAAGTGAATATAACCCTTAATATTCTGCATATACACTGCTTCCTTTCTACAATCTATCATGTGAAAGACAGAAGATCAGGTACTAATAAAAGAGGGAGGGGAAAGTGAAAGACGTGCGTGACTGATGGATGGAAAGATGGATCATGACAGAGAATGGCAGGTTGGTGAGAGACGGATTATTCAGGTCGCAGGAGGGAACGCCTGGAAAAGTTTGTGAAGAAACGAATACAGGAGAATGAAAGCTAAAAAAAAAAAAAAAAAAAAAAGTATTGAGGACACGCCAAGAGATCCGTAAAAAGAAAAGAAGCCAAGGAAGTCATCAACAGGTCAGATAATGGAGAGGAAAATTTAAAAGCAAAATAATTATCTTCAAGAAAAAAGAAGTAAGGAAAGGGATAAAGTATACAACGAATGGGTAATTAAATGTAATGACTCTTGAAGGCGAAGAATAATTCACGCTGTAAGAGGAAAGCCAAGAAGAAATTTTTGAAGGAGTTTATAACTGATATGAACATAAAGAGCAGGAGGTTAAATACCACGCAGAAGGGAAAATGAGGAATTTTGAAAAGGGCTTGTAAAGGGGAAGGATAATAATAATAATAATAATAATAATAATAATAATAATAAAAACAATATTAATGATAATAATGATAATGATAATGATGATGATGATCATCATCAAACTTATCTTTACGCTTACCGAAAGTTGAAGAATATATATACTGAAGCAGATGGAGTGAAGAAATGAGAGAATCCACCAGAAAATTTAGAATGTCAAAGAAAAGGCAAAGAATATAGGGAGAAAAGGCAAAACAAAAATATTTAAATCAAGAAGATATTATTATTCACCCTATACGAAAGAGGCAGGAGAAAAAAAAAAAAAAACTAGATGGACACTATCAGAGCCCATACCTCCGCCAATGCAGGATCCCGATCCGCCCCCAAATTTAATCAATTCTTTCTTAGCCCATGGCCAACGCTTCCACAAAATTTCATTGAAATTCACTGATAACTTTTGGAGACATGGTGTGAACAAACAAACCAATAACTCCAGATCACAAACAAAATTTACTCGATTGTTCATTGTGCCATATCCTAGACTTCAAAAAAATTTCATGAAAATCCGTCCATAACTTTTTGAGTAATCTTGCTACAGACAGAAAAACAGACCAACGCCGAGTAAAGCATATACCTCTTGGCGGGGGAAAAAAGACTGAATACGTGAGACAGCTTAACGAAAAAAAAAAAAAAAAAAAAATCAGATGGATAAGTGAAATGCTAGGGGAGGAAAATATACAAAGGCCAAATAAATACTGTATATTGAATGACATGAAAAAAAAAAAAAAAAGGAGACAATGTAAAGCAAAAAAAATTCTATTGGAGGGGATTATATATATATATATATATATATATATATATATATATATATATATATATATATATATATATATATGGGGGGTTCTGGTACTGAATAAGATAAAATATAGACGAAACGAGAAAATGGCAAAATCTTACATCATGAGGACGGCGTCAGGAAGTTTATGGGAGATTAGGAGACCAAACGCATGGTAAAACAGAAAGAGATCATCATTATCATCATCATCCGGACCTCCTTTCCCACCCAAGGGCAGGGTGAGGAGTAGCAATGTCCAGACAGCACAAACTTGCCCAATCTAAATAGGCCACACTTCCATGCACTCATCATTCAAGCCCCCGGAATCCTGGCTCTACCCGATACGTCAAAAACATTCACCACATTCTGAAGCTTCACACAAACGAATCCGATTGAGTCAATCCGGATACTGCCATGCTCACAAGGGGTGCCACAATCCCTGATCATGCACTTCTCACAACATTCATCCAGCTAGCTCGATCTCTTGTCAGTTCCCTAGCCTCACCGACTTCCAAACCTCTCTTCCTCAAACACTCATCCACCATATCTCTCCACCTTCTCCTTGGCCTACCTCGCCTTCTCCCTCCTTCAAATTCGCTCTGGCACACCTTTTTCACAACCCTATTGTTATCCATTCTTTCCACATGACCATACAATCTCAGGACACTCTTCGATTCTGGTGTCCACCGACTTCCTCATTCCACACCTTTCACGAATCACATTATTTCGTATCCTATCCACCCTATGTATTCCACGTACATACCTCAGCAGTTCCATCTCCTCTGCTCTTACTCTTGACTTATCATTTTCATGCCACACCATAGTCTCACACCCATATGTTAGAGTTGGCACTAACACTCCCTCATGTAAGCCTCGTGCAGCTGCAGCACTCAAGCCTCTGTTTCTTATCAAGGCCTTCATTGCACCAGCTACTTTTCTTCCTTGTGTCACTCTACTTTCAACTTCTTTTGCACATTTTCCTCTCTATCACTGTACCCAAGAACTTAAACTCTCTCATCAATTCCAGTCTCTTTCCAGTCACTGTGACATCACACTGGGAGTCACCTTCTCTCTCAATAACCATCACTTTTCTCTACAATTGTTCTCAAGGCACGACGCTCACAGACATCAGCAAAACTCTGCACTAGCCTACGAAATTCTTGTCCGGTACTTCCAAGCAGTACAGCATCATCAGCATACAACAAATTTGAGATATTCCATCTGTCATCTTGCATTACCAACGCCATCCCTCTCTCCATTACTCGTGTTTTTACTTCTCTCATCACCCCATCCATATATGTATTAAACAGCCTTGGGGACATCACACAACTTTGTCGCACCCCCACACCGATCGTGAACCATTCACTTAGATGCCCATTAACCCTTACACATGCTTTGCTACCATCATAAAAACTCTTGACAGAAGCAGCTTACCATCTACACCATACGTGCGCAGAACTTTCCACAATCCCTCTCTGTCTACTTTGTCGTATGCTTTTCCAGATCCATGAATGCCATGAACACCTTATCTGTCTCACTGCAAATACTTGATCCACACATCCTCTGCCACTCCTAAAGCCACCCTGTTCATCACTCACTAGGACTTCTGATATTTCTCTTACTTTCTCTATAATAATTCTTCCATATACCTTTCCTACTATACTCAATAAATTTATGCCACGATAATTCTTGCACTCACTTCGCTCACCTTTATTTTTGTACAGGGGTACAATCACAGCCTTTTTCCACTCTACAGGCACAGTTTCACTCCTCCGTGCCTTTTTACACATCTCCAACAAGCACTTCATTCCACTCTCTCCATTACAATTAAGCATCTCTGCATACGCCTCATCAACCCCAGCTGCTTTCCCCATTTTCAGCCGTTTCACAGCGTTCTTCACCTGTGCGAGTGTCATGTCTCCTGGCACTGCATTCTTTCTCTGCACACCCCCAAAAACCAATCATGTTTACAGCCGCTCTGCTCTCACTATTCCCATTCACCAGACTTTCTAAATATTCTTTCCATCTGGTCTCACTTCATCTCCATGAGTTAGTAACCTACCACCTGCATCCTTCACGCCATCACGCTGGATGGAATTAATATAAAGGAGAAGTACAAACGCCCCCAAAAGTGATGATGCGATTCCCTCTGAAAGTGACATCTGGCAACTGCCACTTCCTAGATTATTTCCTATATTGTACGCCGTGAAGAGCAGTATTTAGGAAAACAACACCAACTAGAGGGACACTCACTGAACCGCATCTCTGCGAGAAAGGCAAAATAATTTCCAAATCACTCTTCAGACTGGGTTAGGTTTTCTCAACGATACCTCATCCAAAGAGGTAATGATTTACAAAGTTTTTGTTTGTTTGTTTGTTTGTCTGTTAACAGGATTACCAAAAAGCTATGAGTGGATTTTGATGAAATTTTGTGGAAAGGTGGGTCGTGGGCCAAGAAAGAAATTATTAAATTTGGGGATGGCACCAGATCCGAATCCACAGTATCCCGAATAGTATCTCCAAAAATTCTCTCTTAATTTCAATGAAATATTGTGGAAAGGTTGTCCTTGGAGCAAAAAATAACTGATTAAATTTGGGGGCAGATCCGGATCCGGATCCTATATCCATTTATCCGGATCAGGGATTACTCAAAAAGTTATGAACGGATTTTGGTGAAATTTTGTGGAAAGATGGGTCATGGGCCAAATAAGGAATGATAAAATTTTTGGGACGGAGCTCGTACAATATCTCCAAAAGTTCTAAATGAATTTTAATGAAATTTTGTGGAAAGGTGAGCCATGGGCCAAGAAAGTATTGATTGAATTTGGGGACTGATTGGGATCCTGATTCGGATTCTATATCCATGGATCCGGATTCGGATCCTATATCCACGAATCCGGATCTGGATCTTTTTTATTGGCAATGGCACGGTCAGAGGTATGCGCACTCTGATGCTTTCTAGTTCATTAGGTTTCGCAAAAAGCGTTTTCAGGATCCAGAATCTTTAACACGCCCCGGATCGGCCCCAAAAGTTAATCGATTGTTCTCTGGGACATGGGCTATCTGCCCACCAAATTTAGTCAAAATCTCTCTTTTTAGCCTTTGAGTAATCGTGCTAACAAACAGTGGTGAAAACTATATACATTCGTTCTTTCCATGAATATTTCGCATTACGTGAGAGGAAACCACAATATACTGAAGTTTAGGCTAAGCTGTATGAAGAATGTGAAATGCACAGCCTATCGCTCAACGGTTTCAGCGTGAAAATGTGGAGAAACTCTCGTAAAAGTAATACTTATTTTACATCCTAAATCTACAATACTGAAGAAAAATGTCCCATAAAATATAACCCACAGATGAATATAATGACGAATTCGCGAGTGCCATCACATCACGAAAAATAGTTATCTAGAAATATATTATCATCCGCATTTAAATCTCCATGCGCGATGAATGTTTACGCAGGAAAACAAAGCCATGAGCGATGTAAGCTAGATGGATCGTCGACACGAAAATACAGGCTCTCAGCGCGAGCAGATTATGGTTCTTTAGTAAATATTCCAGCAAGGCAGATATTCCTGCAGTTTAACATCAAGGGCAGTTCACAGATGGATAAAGACATACGGAGAAAGGCAGAACACACAAAATTTGCCAAAAAGTGGATCCCCTCGTCGCACAAGACCAAGACAGACAAATTGCTGCATGTGCCCAAGAACAACCCCTAACCACCTCTGTTGCTATCAAGAAACATATTAACCTGCCGGCATTCAGTGAGGCGTGTGAAACCAGTGCAGTTATTGAGCGGGGATGGGGGGTGCGAAGGACATTTTTATTCACACATTGAAATTCCAACTTGTCGAAAACATCTAGGGGTCTCACGGTAGAACTAAAGAGGAAGAGTGATAGTCAACAGCAAGAGTGACAATGAAGAGAACTAATGGCGAAAAGGATTGTAGTAAAAAAAGAAAAGAAAAAGAAAGCAAGAAAGAAGTGGGGGAAGCGTGACAAAGGCCGAAACACACACTCCCATCCGTGGCGTGATAATGACTGACGTAAGGTGTAGTGGTGAGCGTAATGGATTATCTGTAATCGATTACATCGATTACAAGGTAATATTATTCACTAATCGATTACAGTTCCCAGTAATCGATTACCAAACGATTACTCCCTGCATAAATTATATATTAAATATGTATTACAGACACGTGCATTTCAATGGATTTTACCCAATAAATAATCTGTTTTATAATAAGCACATTAATTCATAAAGATATATGTAAAAAAGAGGTAGCTGATAATCAATAGCTCTATGTACGAGCAGAATAAAAAGCCGGGACCTCAGAAATTGGAGAAGACAAATCGAATACAGCAAACTCGTACTTGCAGTTTCTGTGTACTGTATACAGTAGACTGTGGGGAGTGTGCACTGCACAGCTGTCAGCTGTGTGGCAGTGTAAGAACTGAGTTGTGTGACTGTGCGGCGGGAGGCTCAGCAGATCTGATTACTTGTTAATTAAATTTTCAGGTATTAGTAATGTTTTCGCTTTTCCCGGATCTTTTCCTTTAACTTAATGCTTGGAGAGAGAGAGAGAGAGAGAGAGAGAGAGAGAGAGAGAGAGAGAGAGAGAGAGAGAGAGAGAGAGACTACAATGAAGCCATAACATTTTACCTTATACTGACTTTACCGATATACCCATATAATATCTATTTTAAGGTAAAAGTAATTGAAAAGTAATCGATTACTAATCGATTACTGACCACAAGAGTAATCGAAATAATCGATTACAGAAAAAATCGAGTATCGCCCATCACTAGTAAGGTGAGGGTGCCTAAGGTGAGTCGTCACAACAGGTGGACACTTGCCATATGTCGGTTTTTATTTAATAATGCTAAACCTAACAAATATTTTCGCAAGATTAACTTCTTTTACACCATAAATTATGTTTGCAGGGCAGACAGAGAATGTTGCCTTCTTGTTACTCCCTGTCAAATGAACGTTGCCAGATACAGGGATTTTTGTCCGAAACTTAAAGAAAGCGAGTCTTCACTTCAATGGGCGACAGTAGATACAAAAATGGCATCGACTGAAGTGAAAGGGATATGGAGGAAAAGAACAGCGAGCAAAGTTTTCAAGTTGTTATTGCCAGGGGTATAAAAATTATTCGTACCCAAGGAGAGAAGCAAGAGAAGAAAAATATAGGGGAATGAATAAAGAGGAAGGAAAACCATCCTCCTCCTCCTCCTCATCATCATCATTCATACAGTCGGCCCAAGAAGTGACGGCAGAGTATCCAGAAGTTTTCGGTCAGCAATAATGTACATACTCCTCCTTAAATCTTTACAAGGAGAAACTTATTATGTAAAATTGTTACAGAAAACAACAAATAATTGGAAAAGTATCGTTATAGTTAAGAATTGTAGTAGTTCGTTGGTTATGATAATCGGAAATCCTTAACGGAACTAATTGAAATTTCAGAACTATCGCTCAGGGACAGTCAGGTATAATTTCCAGAGTTCATATCTAATATCTTAACACACAATAATGATTTAGTAGCGTAAGACTAAAAAGAAATGTGCTTTAATAATCAAATAGTCATTATTATTTATAAAATAGTTCCCGTTGCAATACTAAGGAATAATTTAAAGTCATTTATTTCCGTTTTTGTTGTCTTTATGGACGACGACAGAAAGCGAGAATGTGTCGTAAGTTAGTAGGCTATTTTAAATGGTTCGATCAAGATGCACGGAACGAAATAAACTTTTACTCAAAAGACATGCAGTTATTACACCGCATCTCGCCAATTTTTCATTAAGAAAATCCTCGTGAAGTTTTAATATAAGCCAGAGGACTATCAATCAATGAAAAAGACGGAAAACATCGAAAATTTGCCGAAAGTCAGAGCTCTTTGGATAATGGCAAAATTGTGTCATTGCCTAGTATCCTCAGTGTCTAGACAATTGGCAAGAGAAATAAATTGCAAATGTTCATAAACAAGCCTCTGCGTTCAACATTTTCAGATCAGCATTTTCAGTTAAGCAGGACAGAGATTTCTTTTAAAAGAAGGATACTAGAGACACAGCAAAAAGTATGTTCTTTTGCATTGCAAGAGTATAAGCTCATGCTTTCTTCCTCTTCATTGCCTAACGTATGAGAAAGGGTAAAACCTGTCATATCTTCTTACAGCTTGAAATAAATTTGCATCAGTTAGGAATAAAGTTGCTATAAGCGATGGGAAGACAAGGAATAAAATGCAGAATGGTCTTGCTGCTACCGCAGGTAGGGTATCATTAATAAGATAAACTTCACTGTTGCGGCATCCTTATTGTTGCTGTATCATCACCACAGCAATTGAAAATAAGGTGGTGTATCGCAGTCAAAAGAGTTTTCCTTAAATGGTCTTCGAAACTAGAGCATCAGTGTTGCCAACTCCGAATTTCAAAACCCGCTAGACTGGACCCAAAAAATCGCTAGATTTGGGCAAAAACCCGCTGGATTTTACAATGTTGTCTGTTATAAAAAGCATACTAAGAAAACGATAAATTACACAGTTTGAGAAAATAATCAAGAGTTAAATGTTTCATAATTCTATTATAATTAACTTGATTACAGCAAGAAAAAAAAAATCATTAAAAAGTACTAGTGCCTTCATAGTTCCTCGGAAACATTAGTCAGTATCGAGATCTGGCTACAAACGTGGTATTCCAATTGTATGGAAAAATTAAACATGGGAAGTACTTATTATCTCGTTCTGAACTTGGTCACCAATGCATTTAATCCGTCACGTCCCGAGCTATTTCGCAATTCCGACACCCCTCAATCCCGAACTATTTTGGATTTTTTTTTTTTTTGGCTAAAACTTCCGCTTTTGTTGAGAAACAAAAGAAAATCACCAAGAAAGGACTTACCGTGGTCCATAAGTGGTCGGAACAGGTGAGGTCCCCCGCTCCAGGTATCGTATTCTATCATTGACGTGAGTTGCTCACGTTTTCTATGGTAGATAATTTTTTGGGAGAAACCACAAACAACACCTTTACAATTATTGAATTTGAACTAATAAACAATAAGAATAACAATATAATGGTTTTCATTGACATATACATGAAAAATAAGCATTGTACCTTCGCGCAAGCATAGCGAGTTGGGTCAGAGTGGTAACACTCTATGTGCTAAGTCACCTGTTTCCGTCAATATCTCATTTTTCAATACTTGTATACAACCGTTTCAATGCCATTTTACCATTTTGTACTGTTTGTAAATGTTTTCAGTTGTTTTCATTCTTTACGATGACATGTAACACAACTATAGTGCACATCTTACTCAACGCACTCGCTATGACTCGTATTTCAACATACCATATTGTTTTATCACTTTCATAGTATTGTTTTCTTTACATTGAAACTTTCCTCCACCACTGTAAATGTGTTCAAATATTTACATTCATTACGAGGGCATTTAGCAAAATACTAGCGCATATTCACGTAGCAAGCACAATCTTTACCACTCGTGTTTCAACTTATACTTTATTTCTTCAGTCCCAGATATACTTCCCCACTTACATTACACCCGTTTACACCCAATACTGCACAATATATATTTACGGGCCTTATTTATTCAACTGAGCGTCAGAATATCGCACCAAAATACCCTCGCAATCAATGTTTCGCCTAAGATAATACTCATACACTTACATACAAATTTCCCACTTATATTACACCCGTTTCCACTTGTATACTCTTATTTACATATATACGGGCCTTATTCCAATGAGCGTCAGAAAATCGCAACTATATACACTTGCTAGGAATATTTTCTATCTGTCTATTGCCAGACGCCTCAATCCCGTTTGGGGTGGCCCCAAACAAATCGACTCCAAGTCGCCCTGCCCCCCGCCATTTCACTGCCCTGCTCCGAACTCACACCGCCCTCTCTCATATACCTCTCCACCCCATCCCTCCCTCTTCCCCCCTCCCTCATCCTCTGCCTCCCCTTCCCTCTTCCCCCATCCACCTCACTCACATACACTCTCTTCGTCAGTCTTTCACCCTCCATCCTCTCCACATGACCAAACCACCTCAGTGTGTTCCTCATAACGCTTCCCATCACATCCACATCCACACCACAACGCTCCTTCATATCCTCATTCGTCAGCCTGTCTCTCCATGTAACTCCACAGGCTCCTCTTAAATAACTCATTTCCACTGCTCTCACTCTTGACTTGTGTCCTTCCAACAACGTCCAAGCTTCACTTCCATACGTTACAGTTGGTATCACAATACTGTCATGTAGTAACTTTTTCACTTCCATGCTCACTTCCCTGTTTCTCATCACTGCCTTCAAAGAACCAGCAACCTTTCTTCCCTGCTGTACCCTTTCATGCACTTCACCCTCCAAACCTCCATCCTTACTCATCACACTACCCAAGTACTTAAACGTACTCACATTTTCCAAATCCTCACCATCCAACCTCGCTGTACATTCACTGACTTCACCTCTCTCAAAGACCATCACTTTACTCTTCCCTACATTCACCTTTAGGTTCCGTTTCTTACACACTCTCCCAAACTCATCCACCAAGCCTTGCAGCTCCTCTTCGTCTTCACTCAACAACACAGTATCATCTGCAAACAACAGTACAGGGAGTTTCCAAACACTATCCTCTCTCACCAGGGCCACTCCAGCATCCACTACCTTACCTCGAACCTCTTTTATTACCCCATCCATGTACATATTGAACAACCATGGAGACATGACACATCCCTGTTTCAACCCAACTTTCAAAGAGAAAAATTCACTTAGTTCACCATCCACACGCACTGCAGCCTTCGCACCATCGTACATACTCTTCACAGCATTCAACAACTTCCCATCTACTCCATATATTCTTAATACTTTCCACAATCCTTGTCTATCCACCCTGTCATATGCTGTCTCCAAATCCATGAAAGCCGCCTACAACTTCTTTCCCTTCTCTAGAAACTTTTCCACTAAAGATCTAAGAATGAATGTCTGATCTACACAACCTCTTCCCTTCCTAAAACCTCTCTGTTCTTCCCCAACTAATTTCTCTGTTCTTTCTCTAAACCTGTCAATAAGTATCCTACCATACACTTTTCCCATTATACTAAGAAGACAAATGCCCCTATGATTACCACACACTTCTTTTTCCCCTTCTCCTTTGTAAAGGGAATAATTATACCTGACTTCCAATCCTCCGGGACTCTACCTTCCTCACAGGCCAATCTGCACATCTTCCACATCCATTCTACTACTATCTCTCCCCCATGCTTCAGCATTTCACCACACATTTCATCAATTCCTGGGGCTTTCCCCGATTTAACTTTCTTCATTGCTTTCACAACTTCTGTCCTACTGATTTCTTCCTGTCTTCCCACCTCCCTCCTTCTCCCAGCCATTCCCCAGCCACTTATACTCGCATTACTTCCATCCTCTATGTTCAACAATTCCTTAAAGTGTTCTCTCCATCTGCTCACTTTTTCTCCCTTCTCCACTACTAATCTACCATTTTTATCTTTCACTCCCCTGCTAACTTCACTTCCACCCTGTCTTACTCTTTTCACCTCTTTCCAGAACACTTTCTTACAGTCCCTCCACTTTACACTCAAATTCCTTTTAAATTCCTCATCCAATGTCTTCTTACTCTCTCTTACTAATCTTTTCACCTCTCTCTTTCTTTCTACATATAACTCTCTCTCTCTTCCGCCTCTCAACTTCTTCCACGCCCCTATTTCTCATCTATTCATTGTATGCTTTCTTCTTTTTTGCCACAGCCTGTCTCACCTCTTCAGTCCACCACGCTGTTCCTTGCACCCCCCTCCGTCTTCTCTTCCTTCCACACACCACATCACATGCTGCACATATTTCTTCTGTAAATATCCTACACACACCTTCCACGTCTCCCATCTGCTCCAATTCATATTTGCCCAATCGTTCCTCCACTTCTCTCTTATACTCTGCCTTTTTCTCATCCTCTTGTAACCTTTCCACTCTCCTTGCAACTACTCCTTCCTCTCGTCTTTCCCTTCTTCTATTCCTCCATCTTACTTGAATCCTAATTCTGGCCACCACCAAGTAGTGGTCAGAAAGTCCACTCCCCCAACCTCTATAAGCTCTTGCATCCATTACACATCTTCGCATCCTTTCATCCACACACACATAATCAATCATTGCCTTCCTTTCATTCAGTTCACCACTCACGCTTCTCATCACTCGCCATGTATACCTGTGGATCATTTTATGCCTGAAGAGGGTATTGGCTATCACCAACCCCCTCCCAGCACAAATGTCCACTAACGCACTCCCATTCTCATCTATCTCAGCAGGCACACCCCACTCACCAACTATTCCATCCACCTTCACATTCCCAACTTTACCATTCATATCACCGATCAAAAACATTCTCTCATTTCTTCCAAACTTTTCCATGCACACTTCCACATTTGTCCAGAACTCTTCTCTCACTCTTCTAGCACGATCTTGCATTGGCGCATACACACACACAATATTTTGACTTAGAATAAATTTCAGCACTTACAAAAATTACAACTAATATTACACCCGTTTGCATTTTTCATACTAATATTTAGATATTTACGGGCCTTATTTATTCCACTGAGCATCAGAATATCGCATCAAAATACCCTCGCTAGGAATGTTTCCACTTAGATCATGTTTATACACTTACATAATAATTTTCCACTTATATTACACCCGTTTCCACTTACATACTACTACTTACAGATCTACGGGCCGTATAATTACACTCAGCAACTGTTTGTCGCATTTATTTCTGAGTATCAGCGTCATATCGCATTCACACCATATCAGAAGTGCATCAAGGTGTGATAATCACTGAAACATGGGTGAATACAGAGACCCACGTCACACTCAATGCACTCATAGCGGGTATCTTTTCTCTGAGTGGTGGGTCTTATACGGGAATTGCTACACACATGACACCTGCGTTGGGGCCTAGGTCTATTTGGCTGGGGAGGTATAGGAGTGGGGAAACGACAGGCGGATATTCTCAGGGGAGTTTGGGTGGCAGGGTGGGCAGTGCGTGTGCGGTGTTGGAGCCTTTCAACCGCATACCTGGCAAAAATCTCTCGTGTAAGCTCCCTCACAAACCCTTCAAAGGTTTCCTGCACTCCTGTTGTCATGGCGTGCAAGTGGTGGCAATTGAGGGTAGTTATATCTAGCAAGTGAAAGAAAAGCTTCTTGTACCACTTCATCGTGGTCCTGGCACACTCGACCGTGGATATCATGGAGTCTGACTGGTCCACCAGGCACATGTTGATGTTGTAATCGAGGACACACTCAGGTTTCCATATGTGGCGCCTGTTCTCGCTCCGGTAATCCACGGACTCTGCACGGTGCATCAAGGGGCGGTGAACCGTGGACAAGAGACTGACTTCTCTATTGTGGTTCCACACTGTTACAAGTACATTTTTGACTTGAAAGAAGACAACCTCTTTTCTGCCAAGTTTCCACCTCACCTTGACCATGTGACGCCGGTTCACCTTGACGGTACCACAGATTCCCGTGTCATGCCTGTGTAGATAACGAGCGAGAAGAGGGCTAGTGTACCAGTGGTCCAGGTAAAGGACGTGACTTTGATGAAGGTAGTCTTCTATCATTGTCTTTACCACTGCTCCAGACAGTCCAATACACCAATCTTCTATTATGTCTGTCTGTGCACCGGTGTACAAGATTATGCCTTGCACATAACCAGTCCTACAGTCACACATAACAAAGATCTTGAACCCAAAACGGTGCCTTTTGCTGGGTATGTACTGCCAAAATGATATATTGCCTCTCCACAACACGAGACTCTCGTCTATGACGAGGTCTCTATAGGGATAAAATGAGGAACGAAATGTTTGCCTCAGGTGATCAAAGACCAATCTAATTCGCCTCATCTTATCTGTGTCATTTGCATTTGCAGGCTCATCAGCATCGTAAAAGTGGAGGCAACTTAGAATCTGCTGAAAGCGATCACGGCTCATGACGTGGCCAAATATTGGTGTCAGCATAACAGGGTCCCTCGTCCAGTATGCCGGAATTCTGTTCTTTCGTACAATACCCATCAAAAGCACAAGGGCAAAAAATAAAAACATTTCTGAAAGGGAGACTGGGTAATTATTTTTGATAGAATGCCTGACCCTTGTGCCCAGTCTTTCACTCTCAGGTCGCTGGCTGCTAGCGAAACGGTTTGTCTTGTCCACTGTTTCCTCCACAAAAGCCTCACTGAAAAAAATGTGGAAAAAATCCAACCTGGTGGAATTTGGGTGAATACCAGGAACAGTGCAGCCAGCACGCCCCTGCTCAGTGAAGGGGTGAATGATGGGAGAAAAATCACTCCCATCCTCCCAATTCCAACTCACATAAACTTCGCCTCCATCATCCCCATTGTCGCCTTCGTCTGGGTGGGGAGGAGATGCTGGTGGGGGAGGTTGGGGAGGAGGAGTGCGGAGGGCTTCCCCATTCGCACTCTTCTTCTCTCGGCCTTTACCCTTTCCCTTTCCCTTACCCTTACGGCCTTGTGGAACATTAGGGGGCTGTGGGGATGAAGTCTGTGAATATTGGGGAGCATAAGACGTGCTGGGGGGTGGTTCCTCCCCACCTTCCCCCCCCATAACAACACCACATGATTCTGCATGCACCCTCACTTGCCCACGTGTCTGGGTATATTCGGGAGCATAAGACGTGCTGGGGAGTGGTTCCTCCCCACCTTCCCCCTCCATCACAACCCCACGTGATTCAGCATGCACCCTCACTCTCCCACGTGATACTTCCCGCCGACTCAAACCTCCACGGGAGAGCAATGACTCACTTCCGCCACTCTCACTTTCAATACTCCTCCCTGCACTATCCCTTTCACTCCCCATTCCCTCCACGCCACTTCTGACCTCCCCAAACAAAAGACTAGGCCCATACCTGCTCGTATGACGTGGTGTGCACTCGGGGCCACGATGGGTGATAATTTCTCAGCCGTACCACGTAGCTGCACATCCCATGGCTCTGTCCTTGTTCTCGTCCTCGTCCTCAAAATCTGGCTCCACATAACATTGGGGTTGCTGAGAGGATGTTGCACATTGTTTTTGTGCAGGCTGGCCCTCTCTAGCAGCACAATAAGTCATGTAGTGCTGCTTCCTGGGGGACGGGACTTCCTCATCACTGCTGCTGGTTTCCACCTCCTCTGGTTGGACATAATCTTTGTCCACAACCTCGTCATCCAGTGGGGAATCACTGTCGCCTGTGAAGGCATCCAGGGCGGCTTGGATTTCCTCCTCTGAGGGACCTTTATGCGCCATGTCTGAGCATGACTGTTGCTAACAGGTGAGTGACTGAGCCGAGGGTGAGCACGGGTTGTGTGGGATCGCTGAGTGTCCCTGCCTGGTGGCAGGTAGGGGAAGGTCGAGCGACCCTATATACCAAAAATCAGGCGCGAATTTTGAAAATTGTGCAAATTATGCACCTTGCAATTGCTCGACGTACCAGTACGTCGACGGGACTGGCAAATGCAAAATGTTGTAATGTACTCATATGTCGATGGGACGCCTCGGGTTAAAAAGAGAATACATGTGATTACCAGACCTCGATAAATGATGTGTTCTTGGAGTACTGAAAGCAACAGTACGTCTGTCACAATCTGTAAACTGACTCACATGGGACAGTAACCGACTCGCCGATGCAGTATGACTGAAATGGCAGGAAACAGATGTGAACATGAACCAATAAAAGTGAAATGAACGTAGGCAGTAGTGTAACATGCATACATGCTTACGAGTGGGGGGCAGACTGATTACAAGTTCATTAATTTTACTGGTTTAATATGTGAGATTGCATGACAAATATATCCATCCCATTCCTCTAGGAAACCGTTAGACGAGTATGCAATCCCACTAGATCTCCCGCTACCCACTAAATAAATATTTTACCAGCTAGATTACAAACAAAACCTCCAGACTTAGTGGGAAAACCGCTAAATTGGCAACACTGTAGAGCATTATGTAGTTTAAATCCTGGGAAGCAAATACATCAGGAAAGGGAGTTACGCTGCGCTCCGTGCATGGAGTAATACATTACACATTCGTTCAGATTGGAAGACATATATCTGAGTGTTAACTTCTAATATATCACTACCTTATGTTATTTATTTTACGTAATTCTTAGCGTGATATATATTTTATTCCACATGATGGAATGGAGGCACAGAAGTTTTACCATATATTCACCAAGTTTTCATTGAACGTATATTAGTGCAGTGACCGAAGCAATCTGAAACTCTGCCATCACTTCTTGGGGCGACTGTACCTTTGCTTTCATTGGGTGATGGGATGGGAAGGAGCTATAACAATGAAGACGGCGTGAATAAAAATAAATGAATGACACGAGGAAGACGGATGAATAAAAGAAGGGGAGACTGACGGTGACAAGTGTACAACTAGGTCCAGGCATAAACTGGAAGGTGGGGAAAAATTATGAAAGAACGCATACGGGCGGGGGGTAGGGGGAATACAAGTCAAGTCGAACGTAATGATCACCAGTTTCATGTAGGAATGAAGTGGCAATCAAGTATAGTTCTTTCACCTTAATATGCCCCAGATTTTCGTCCTTTTGAAGCTCATTCCATGCAGGTCAATTGCGAGAGAGACAGATTGAGAGAGAGAGAGAGAGAGAGAGAGAGAGAGAGATTTACTGAATTTCCATGAGACCCAGCGACATGTCCGCAAATCACGCCCGTTAAGACCATAACTGCCGGTCATAAAAGAAATAGCCTTACCATGTATTGAACCTGGACTGAGGGTATGAGTGTCAAAGTGGTGACATGGGAAGGTGTGTGGCACGTAAGAGAACTGTTGGCCATAGATGAACGAATTTTCAGGTTTATGCTCGAAGTCAAATGCGTGCTAAAAAAAAAAAAACTAAAAATAAATAAATAAATGTAGCAGTATATGGAGTGTCTGCTCAATACCAAAGTGGTGGGATATGAAGGCCTACAAAACACAGGTGGACTGCTAGATAATGATACCTTGATTCTTAGAGTAAACCCAGTCGTATATTGAGGAAAAATACAAATAAAAATCTTTTTGTGACTAAAATGGGAAACCTCCTCTGGGCTAAAATTATATTACCACGACTAAAGAAAAATACCTAAGTTTGTTCAACCACAATCCGGACAAGGGAGAGGAAAGGAAATAGAAAGAAGGGAAACAAGGAGAGAGGGACAAGAGGAAGTAAGAAAGCAACAGAGGGAGGAAAGGAGAAAGAAGGAAGGTAAAGTATGTGAAGATGAGGATTTAGATAAAGAAGAGGGAGGAATACAGACATAGAAATAGAAAAATTAACATGAGAAGAGCAAAGGAGGAGATACGGAAAAGAAAAAAAAAAACGGAAGGAACTGAGAGAGAGAGAGAGAGAGAGAGAGAGAGAGAGAGAGAGAGGAGAGAGAATGAAACGCCGAGTAAAGAAGAGAAAGAGGAAAGTAAAGATCAAAGCGAGGAACAGAGAAAGAGAGAAAAAAAAAAGGGCGAGAGGTACCATCAAAGGAAACAGCGAAGAGGAGGAGGAAGGTAAACAGGAAAAAGAGGACCACAGACCGAGAAAGAAGGAAAGCGACATGAAACAGCAAGTAAAGAATGGAAGATGGAAAGCAGTGAACAGAGGGAGAGACAAGGAAAAATACTGAAGAGGCGGAGGAATTCGAAACTGCAAGCTGAACTAGAAAAGGGAGAAGAGGGACATGACGAAAGAAAGAAGGCATGAACGAAGACAGAAAAGGTTAGACGGTATATTAATCTTCTTTGGGTAGATCACGAGAGAAGATTAATATCGTACTCTTACTGACTAGGATATTTTCCAATAGTTCTTCCTCAGCCATTTTTCCTGGTGCTTAAGTTTTAATAATTCTCCTGTATGTCATTCACGCATCCCTTATGTCCATACTAATAAGACATAAACCTACTAGGGAATACTACAGTACAGTATGCCAAGCATGCAGCTAAATAATCCCACAAATATTAATGCCAACAAGAATACTGTTATTTTTGGTATAAATCAAGGGTAGAACTCGATAAATATCAATATTTTTTTCAATTCGCCAAATTTTGTGTAATGATATATGTCTTCAGAGTGTCAAGAGTTGTGTGACGGTGTGGTACTTGTGAGGCATTTCTTATTTTTACCTCCTGTATTGTAAAATTCTCAGCCCTATTCTATCAGAAATCTTCATTTACAACGACGGTGGTATTTGTTTAACGCATTGTTCTACTTTCTTCAAAATTTCCTTTTCATTTTGCCTCTTTTAGTGAAAGTACGTAAACACAGTCGTCTCGTACGAGTGGCGTGGTACACAGGTGCATCCATACAAGCTAAGCTTTACCATAGCAGGGATATAACAAGTATTCCATGCGCTCGTTCATTCCCTAACATATTTCACCATTCAAAGTTTCCGAATACGTTTTTCACCTTGGTTCGATCATTGATCATAA